>NC_135673.1:834368-869368 GCF_964188315.1 Podarcis muralis | reverse complement strand
GAAGGGAGGAAGGAGGGAGGGAAGGAAGGAGGGGGGGAGGGAGGGAGGGAAGGAAGTCAACGAAGTGAACCAGGAAGGGAGGAGGGAGGAGGGAAGGAAGGAAGGAAGGAAGGAGGGAGGGAGGGAGAGAAGGAAGCAAGGAAGGAAGGAAGGAAGGAGGGAGGGAGGGAGGGAGGGAGGAAAGAGTCAACGAAGTCAAGCAGTTTGCCGGGAAGCTGGTGCAGGTGAGAGGAAGGAAGGAGGAAGGAAGGAAGGAGGGAGAGAAGGAAGGAAGGATGGATGGATGGATGGATGGATGGAAGGAGGGAGGGAGGGAGGGAGGGAGGGAGGAAGGAAGGAAGGAAATAGGGAAGGAAGGAAGTAGGGAAGGAAGGAAGGAAGGAGGGAGGGAGAGAAGGAAGGAAGGATGGATGGAAGGATGGATGGATGGAAGGAAGGAAGGAAGGAAGGAAGGAGGGAGGGAGGGAGGAGGGAAGGAGGGAGGGAAGGAAGGAAGGAAGGAAGGAAGGAAGGAAGGAAGGAAGGAAGGAAGGAGAGAAATAGGGAAGAAAGAGAGGAGGGAAGGAAGGAAGGAAGTCAACGAAGTGAACCAGTTTGCCGGGAAGCTGGTGCAGGAAGGAAGGGAGGAAGGAGGAAGGAAGGAAGGAGGGAGGGAGGAAGGAAGGAAGGAAGGGAGGAAGGAGGGAGGGAGGGAAGGAAGGAGGGAGGGAGGGAGGGAGGGAGGGAAGGAAGTCAACGAAGTGAACCAGGAAGGGAGGAGGGAGGAGGGAAGGAAGGAAGGAAGGAAGGAGGGAGGGAGGGAGGGAGAGAAGGAAGGAAGGAAGGAAGGAAGGAAGGAAGGAAGGAAGGAAGGAGGGAGGGAGGGAGGGAGGAAAGAGTCAACGAAGTCAAGCAGTTTGCCGGGAAGCTGGTGCAGGTGAGAGGAAGGAAGGAGGAAGGAAGGAAGTAGGGAGAGAAGGAAGGAAGGATGGATGGATGGATGGATGGATGGAAGGAAGGATGGAAGGAGGGAGGGAGGGAGGGAGGGAGGGAGGAAGGAAGGAAGGAAGGAAGGAAGTAGGGAAGGAAGGAAGGAGGGAGGGAGAGAAGGAAGGAAGGATGGATGGATGGATGGATGGAAGGATGGAAGGAAGGAAGGAAGGAAGGAAGGAAGGAGAGAAATAGGGAAGAAAGAGAGGAGGGAAGGAAGGAAGGAAGTCAACGAAGTGAACCAGTTTGCCGGGAAGCTGGTGCAGGAAGGAAGGGAGGAAGAAGGAAGGAAGGAAGGAGGGAGGGAGGAAGGAAGGAAGGAAGGGAGGAAGGAGGGAGGGAAGGAAGGAGGGAGGGAGGGAGGGAAGGAAGTCAACGAAGTGAACCAGTTTGCAGGGAAGCTGGTGCAGGAAGGAAGGGAGGAAGAAGGAAGGAGGGAGGGAGGGAGGGAGGGAGGAAGGAAGGAAGGAAGGAAGGAAGGAAGGAAGGAGAGAAATAGGGAAGAAAGAGAGGAGGGAAGGAAGGAAGGAAGTCAACGAAGTGAACCAGTTTGCCGGGAAGCTGGTGCAGGAAGGAAGGGAGGAAGAAGGAAGGAAGGAAGGAGGGAGGGAGGAAGGAAGGGAGGAAGGAGGGAGGGAAGGAAGGAGGGAGGGAGGGAGGGAGGGAAGGAAGTCAACGAAGTGAACCAGGAAGGGAGGAGGGAGGAGGGAAGGAAGGAAGGAAGGAAGGAGGGAGGGAGGGAGGGAGGGAGGGAGAGAAGGAAGCAAGGAAGGAAGGAAGGAAGGAGGGAGGGAGGGAGGAAAGAGTCAACGAAGTCAAGCAGTTTGCCGGGAAGCTGGTCCAGGTGAGAGGAAGGGAGGAAGGAAGGAAGGAAGGAAGGAAGGAAGGAAGGGAGGGAGGGAGGGAGGGAGGAAGGAAGGGAAGAAGGGAGGAGGGAGGGAAGAGTCAACGAAGTGAACCAGTTTGCCTGGAAGCTGGTGCAGGTGAGAGGAAGGGAGGAAGGAAGGAAGGAAGGAAGGAAGGAAGGAAGGAAGGAAAGAAGGAAGGGGAGGAGGGAGGAAAGAGTCAACGAAGTGAACCAGTTTGCCAGGAAGCTGGTGCAGGTGAGAGGAAGGAAGGGAGGAAGGAGGGAGGGAGGAGGGAGGGAGAGAAGGAAGGAAGGATGGATGGATGGATGGAAGGATGGAAGGAAGGAAGGAGGGAGGGAGGGAGGGAGGGAGGGAGGGAGGAAATAGGGAAGGAAGGAAGTAGGGAAGGAAGGAAGGAAGGAAGGAGGAAGTGAAGGAAGGAGGGAGGGAGGGAGAGAAGGAAGGAAGGATGGATGGATGGATGGAAGGAAGGAAGGAAGGAAGGAGGGAGGGAGGGAAGGAAGGAAGGAAGGAAGGAAGGAAGGAAGGAGAGAAATAGGGAAGGAAGGAAGTAGGGAAGGAAGGAAGGAAGGAAGGAGGGAGAGAAGGAAGGAAGGAAGGAGAGAAGCAGGGAAGAAAGAGAGGAAGGAAGGAAGGAAGGAAGTCAACGAAGTGAACCAGTTTGCCGGGAAGCTGGTGCAGGAAGGAAGGGAGGAAGGAGGAAGGAAGGAAGGAGGGAGGGAGGAAGGAAGGGAGGGAGGAAGGAGGGAGGGAAGGAAGGAAGGAAGGAGGGAGGGAGGGAGGGAGGGAAGGAAGTCAACGAAGTGAACCAGGAAGGGAGGAGGGAAGGAAGGAAGGAAGGAGGGAGGGAGAGAAGGAAGGAAGGAAGGAAGGAAGGAGGGAGGAAGGAAGGGAAGAAGGGAGGAGGGAGGGAAGAGTCAACGAAGTGAACCAGTTTGCCGGGAAACTGGTGCAGGTGAGAGGAAGGGAGGGAGGAAGGAAGGAAGGAAGGAAGGAAGGAAGGAAGGAAGGAAGGAAAGAAGGAAGGGGAGGAGGGAGGAGGGAGGAAAGAGTCAACGAAGTGAACCAGTTTGCCGGGAAGCTGGTGCAGGTGAGAGGAAGGGAGGGAGGGAGGAGGGAGGGAGAGAAGGATGGATGGATGGATGGAAGGATGGAAGGAAGGAAGGAGGGAGGGAGGGAGGAAGGAAGGAAGGAAGGAAATAGGGAAGGAAGGAAGTAGGGAAGGAAGGAAGGAAGGAAGGAGGAAGGGAAGGAAGGAGGTAGGGAGGGAGAGAAGGAAGGAAGGAAGGAAGGAAGGAGGGAGGGAGGAGGGAAGGAGGGAGGGAGGGAAGGAAGGAAGGAAGGAAGGAAGGAAGGAGAGAAATAGGGAAGGAAGGAAGTAGGGAAGGAAGGAAGGAAGGAAGGGAGAGAAGGAAGGAAGGAAGGAGAGAAGCAGGGAAGAAAGAGAGGAGGGAAGGAAGGAAGGAAGTCAACGAAGTGAACCAGTTTGCCGGGAAGCTGGTGCAGGAAGGAAGGGAGGAAGGAGGAAGGAAGGAAGGGAGGGAGGAAGGAGGGAGGGAAGGAGGGAGGGAGGGAGGGAGGGAGGGAAGGAAGTCAACGAAGTGAACCAGGAAGGGAGGAGGAAGGAGGGAAGGAAGGAAGGAAGGAAGGAGGGAGGGAGGGAGGGAGAGAAGGAAGGAAGGAAGGAAGGAAGGAAGGAAGGAGGGAGGGAGGGAGAGAAGGAAGGAAGGAAGGAGGGAGGGAAGGAAGGAAGGAGGGAGGGAAGGAGGGAGAGAAGGAAGGAAGGAAGGAAGGAAAGAAGGAGAGAAGCAGGGAAGAAAAGAAGGAAGGAAATGAAGAGAAGGAAGGAAGAAATAAAAGAAGCAGAAAAGGAAGGGAGGGAGGGGGGAGGGAAGGGAGGAAGGAGAGAAGCAGGGAAGAAAGAAAGGAGGGAAGGAAGGAAGGAAGGAATGAGAATAGGATAATAGAAGCAAGGAAAATAGAAAAGAAAGGAGGGAGGGAGGGAGGGAGGGAGGGAGGAAGGAAGGAAGGAAGGAAAGAAGGAGAGAAATAGAGAAGAAAGGAAGGAGGGAGGGAGGGAGGAAAGAGTCAACGAAGCCGGGAAGCTGGTGCAGGTGAGAGGAAGGAAGGGAGGAGAAAGGAAGGAAGGAGGAAGGAGGGAGAGAAGGAAGGAAGGAAGGAGGGAGGGAGAGAAGGAAGGAGGGAAGGAAGGAGGAGGGAAGGAAGGAAATCAACGAAGTGAACCAGTTTGCCGGGAAGCTGGTCCAGGTGAGAGGAAGGAAGGGAGGAGAAAGGAAGGAGGGAGGGAGGGAGGGAGAGAAGGAAGGAGGGAAGAATGGATGGAAGGAAAGAAGGAGAGAAGCAGGGAAGAAAGGAAGGAAGGAAACAGGAGCAGGGTAGGAAGGAAGGAAGGAAGGAGAGGGAGAAAAGGAAGGAAGGAAGGAAGGAAGGAAGGAAGGAGAGAGGGAAGGAAGGAAGGAAGGAAGGGGAGAATAGAAGCAAGGAAAATAGAAAAGAAAGGAGGGAGGGAGGAAAAAGGAAGCAGAGAAGGAGGGAAGGAGAGAAGGAAGGAGGGAGGGAGGGAGGAGGTATGGAAGGAAGTCAACCAGACCCATAAATTCGGGTTTATTGGGGGCAAAATTGGAAGGAAGGAAGGAAGGAAGGAAGGAAGGAAGGAAGGAAGGAAGGAGAGAGTGAGGACGGAAGGAGAGTGATAGGGAGGGAAGGAAGGAAGGAAGGGAAGGAAGGAGGGAGGGAGGAGAGAGAGAGGGAGGGAAGGAGAGAGGGAGGAAAGAAGGGAGGGAAGGAAGGAGGGAGGGAGGGAAGAGAGAAAGGAAGGGAGGAAGGAAGGAGAGACGGAGAGAGGGAGGTAGGGATGGAAGGAAGGAAGGAAGAAGGATGGAAAGGAGGGAGGGAGGGAGGAGAGAGGGAAGGAAGGGAAGGAGGGGGGAGGGAGGAGAGAGGGAGGGAGGGAAGGAGACAGGGAGGAAAGGAGAGAGGGAAGAGAGGAAGGAAGGAGTGGGAGGGAGAAGGAAGGAAGGAAGGAAGGAAGGAAGGAAGGAAGGAAGGAAGGAAGAGAGGGAAGGCGGGAGGGAGGGAGGGTAGGAGGAAGGAAGGAAAGGAAGAAGGAAGGAGGGAGGGAAGGAAGGAAGGAAGGAAGGAAAAGAGGAAGGAAGGAGGGAGGGAAGGAAGGAAGGAAGGAAGGAAAGGAAGTCAACGAAGTGATCCCGTTTGCCGGGAAACCGATCCAGCGAAACGACCCATTAAATCCATTTATTTTCGCCTCAATAAATGCGAATTATGATTGGATTTTGTCACGGTTCCCATCTCACCCTGTCACTTCCCTTTTCTCCAGGAGCAGCACCCGGAAGAGGAAGTGATCCGCTCCAAACAGGAAGAGGTCAACGCTTCCTGGCAGCGCCTGAAGGGATTGGCTCTCCAGAGGCAGGGGAAACTTTTTGGGGCGGCCGAAGTCCAGCGCTTCAACAGGTGGCCAGTTTTTCCTAAATATTCTCTTATTTCAATTTATTTTATTTTATTTCAATTCATTTTATTTTATTTTATTTCAATTTATTTTATATTATTTCAATTCATTTTATTTTATTTCGATTTATTTTATTTTATTCCAATTCATTCATTCATTTTATTTTATTTTATTTCAATTCCTTTTATTTTATTTTATTTCAAATTATTTTATTTTATTTCAATTTATTTGTTCATTTTATTTTATTTTATTTCAATTCATTTTATTTTATTTTATTTCATTTTATTTTATTTCAATTCATTTATTCATTTTATTTTATTTTATTCCAATTCATTTTATTTCATTGTATTTCAATTTATTTTATTTTATTTCAATTCATTTATTCATTTTATTTTATTTTATTTCAATTCATTTTATTTCAATTCATTTTATTTCAATTCATTTTATTTTATTTTATTTCAATTTATTTTATTTCAATTCATTTTATTTCAATTCATTTTATTTTATTTTATTTCAATTCATTTTATTTCAATTCATTTTATTTTATTTTATTTTATTTCAATTCATTTTATTTTATTTTATTTCAATTCGTTTATTCATTTTATTTTATTTTATTTTATTTTATTTCCATTGCTTGCTTTGTATTTCAGTTCATTGCATTTTATTTTATTTCATGTCATTTCATTTCCATTTGTTTCATTTCATTTCATTTAATGTTATTTCATTTTATTTTATTTCAATTTATTTTATTTTATTTTATTTCAATTCATTTATTCGTGTTATATTTATTTCATTTCATTTCATTTCTTTTTCTTCCAATTCATTTATTCATTTTATTTCAATCTATTTCTTTTCATTTGATTTCCATTTATTTTAATTATTCTGTTTTATTTCAATTTCATATTATTCTACTTTATTTTCTTTTATTCCATTTATATTCTCTTTCAATTTATTCTATTTATATCCTCTTTTATTTCAATTCATTTTCTTTTATTCCATTTATATTCTCGTTCAATTTATTCCCTTTTATTCCATTTATATCCTCTTTGATTTCAATTCATTTTCTTTTATTTCCATTTATTTCAATTATTCTGTTTTATTTCAATTTCATCTCATTCCGTTTATATTCTATTTTATTTTATTTCAATTTATTTTCTTTTATTTCCATTTATTTCAATTATTCTGTTTTATTTCAATTTCATCTTATTCCGTTTATATTCTATTCTATTTCAATTTATTTTCTTTTATTTCCATTTATTTTAATTATTCTGTTTTATTTCAATTTCATCTCATTCCGTTTATATTCTATTTTATTTCAATTTTATTGTCTTATTTCAGTTTTTTCTCTTATTTCAAAAAATTTATTTTTTTCTATTTATATCCTTTTATTTCAATTTATTTTCTTTTATTCCATTTATATCCTCTTTTATTTCAATTTATTTTCTTTTATTTCCATTTATTTCAATTATTCTGTTTTATTTCACTTTCATCTCATTCCGTTTATATTCTTCGATTCCATTCCAGGGACGTCGACGAAACGATCAGCTGGATCAAGGAGAAGGAGCAACTCATGGCGTCCGACGATTTCGGACGGGATCTGGCCGGCGTCCAGACTCTCCTGCGCAAACACGAGGGGCTGGAAAGGGATCTGGCCGCCCTGGAGGACAAGGTGGGCGGGGCCGACGGGCGGTTGGACCAATCGGGGACGAGGGCGGGGCTAGGAAGGAAGGAAGGAGGGAGGGGAGGAAGGAGGGAGGGAGGAAGGAAGGAAGGAAGGAAGGAAGGAGGGAGGGAGGGAAGGAAGGAAGGAGAGGAGGGAGGGAAGGAAGGAAGGAAGGAAGGAAGGAAAGGAAAGAAGGAAGGAGGAAAGAAAGGAAAAGAGGAAAGGAAAGAAAGAGGGAAAGAAGGAAGGAAGGAAGGAAGGAAGGAAGGAAGGAGAGGGAGGGGGGAAGAAAGGTAGAAGGAAGGAAGGAAGGAAGGAAGGGAAGAAGGGAGGGAAAGAGGGAGGAAGGAAGGAATGAAGGAGTGAGAGGGAGGGAAGGAGGGAGGAAAGAAAGGAAAGAAGGAAGGAAGGAAGGAAGGAGAGAGGAGAGGAGGGAAGGAAGGAGGGAGGGAAGGAAGGAGGGAAGGAAGGAAGGAGAGAGGGAGGGAAGGAAGGAGGGAGGGAAGGAAGGAAGGAAGGAAGGAAGGAAGGAAGGAAGGAAGGAAGGAAAGGAGGAAGGGAGAGGAGGGAGGGAAGGAGGGAGGGAGGGAGAGAAGGAAGGAGAGGGAGGGAGGGAGGGAGGGAAGGAAGGAAGGAGGGAAGGAAGGAAGGAAAGGAGGGAGGGAAGGAAGGAGAGAGGGAGGGAGGAAGGAAGGAAGGAAAGAAAAAGGATCAAGGAAGGAAGGAATGAGAGGGAAGGAGGGAGATGGAAGAAAGGAAGGAGAAGAAGGAAGGAAGGAAGGAAGGAAGGAAGGAAGGAGAGGGAGGGGGGAAGAAAGGTAGAAGGAAGGAAGGAAGGAAGGGAAGAAGGGAGGGAAAGAGGGAGGAAGGAAGGAATGAAGGAGTGAGAGGGAGGGAAGGAGGGAGGAAAGAAAGGAAAGAAGGAAGGAAGGAAGGAAGGAGACGGAGAGAAGGGGCAAAGGAAGGAAGGAAGCAAGGAGGGAGGGAAGGAAGGGAAGGAGGAAGGAAGGGGGGAAAAGAAGGGATCTGGCCAGCGTCCAGGCTCTCCTCCGCAAACACGAGGGGCTGGAAGGGGATCTGGCCGCCCTGGAGGACAAGGTGGGCGGGGCCGACGGGCGGTTGGACCAATCGGGGACGAGGGCGGGGCTAGGAAGGAAGGAGGGAGGGAGGGAGGGAGGGGAGGAGGGAGGGAGGAAGGAAGGAAGGAAGGAAGGAAGGAGGGAGGGAGGGAAGGAAGGAGAGAAGGAAGGAAGGAGAGAGGAGAGGAGGGAAGGAAGGAGGGAGGGAAGGAAGGAGGGAAGGAAGGAAGGAAGGAGAGAGGGAGGGAAGGAAGGAGGGAAGGAAGGAAGGAAGGAAGGAAGGAAGGAAGGAAAGGAGGAAGGGAGAGGAGGGAGGGAAGGAGGGAGGGAGGGAGAGAAGGAAGGAGAGGGAGGGAGGAGGGAGGGAGGGAAGGAAGGAGAGTGGGAGGGAAGGAAGGAAGGAAGGAAGGAAGGAAGGAAGGAAGGAAGGAAGGAAGGAAGGAAAGGAGGGAGGGAGAGAAGGAAGGAGGGAGGGAGGGAGGGAAGGAAGGAAGGAGGGAAGGAAGGAAGGAAAGGAGGGAGGGAAGGAAGGAGAGAGGGAGGGAGGAAGGAAGGAAGGAAGGAAAGAAAAAGGATCAAGGAAGGAAGGAATGAGAGGGAAGGAGGGAGATGGAAGAAAGGAAGGAGAAGAAGGAAGGAAGGAAGGAAGGAAGGAAGGAAGGAAGGAAGGAAGGAAGGAAGGAAGGAGAGGGGGGGAAGAAAGGTAGAAGGAAGGAAGGAAGGAAGGAAGGGAAGAAGGGAGGGAAAGAGGGAGGAAGGAAGGAATGAAGGAGTGAGAGGGAGGGAAGGAGGGAGGAAAGAAAGGAAAGAAGGAAGGAAGGAAGGAAGGAAGGAGACGGAGAGAAGGGGCAAAGGAAGGAAGGAAGCAAGGAGGGAGGGAAGGAAGGGAAGGAGGAAGGAAGGGGGGAAAAGAAGGGATCTGGCCAGCGTCCAGGCTCTCCTCCGCAAACACGAGGGCTGGAAAGGGATCTGGCCGCCCTGGAGGACAAGGTGGGCGGTGCTCGATTGGACCAATCGGGGATGAGGGCGGGGCTAGGAATGAAGGAAGGAGGGAAGGAAGGAAGGAAGGAAGGAAGGAAGGAGAGAGGAGAGGAGGGAAGGAAGGAAGGAAGAAGGAGAGGGAGGGAGGGAGGGAGGGAGGAAAGAAAGGAAAGGAGGAAAGGAAAGAAGGAAGGAGGGAAGGGAGGGAGGGAGGGAAGGAGGAAGGAAGGAGGGAGGGAGGGAGGGAGGGAGGAAAGCAAAAGGATCAAGGAAGGAAGGAATGAGAGGGAAGGAGGGAGACGGAAGGAAGGAAGGAGAGGGAGGGAGGGGGAAGAAAGGTAGAAGGAAGGAAGGAAGGAAGGAAGGAAGGGAAGAAGGGAGGGAAAGAGGAAGGAAGGAAGGAAGGAAGGAAGGAAGGAAGGAAGGAAGGAAGGAAGGAAGGAGTGGGGGGACAAAAGGAATGAGAGAGAGAGGGAGGGAAGGAAGGAGGAAAGAAAGGAAAAGAGGAAAGGAAAGAAGGAGGGAAAGAAGGAAGGAAGGAAGGAAGGAAGGAGAAAGGAAGGAGGGAGGGAAGGATGGAAGGAGGAAGGAAGGAAGGAGAAAGAGAGAGAAGGAAGGAGGGACAGAGAGAGAGAGGAGGGAAGGAAGGAAGGAAGGAGAAAGGAAGGAGGGAGGGAAGGAGGGAGACGGAAGGAAGGAAAGGAGGAAAGGAAATAGGCAAAGAAGGAAGGAAGGAAGGAGACGGAGGGAAGGGGGGAAGGAAGGAAGGAGAGAGAAGGAAGCAAGGAGGGAGGGAAGGAAGGGAAGGAGGAAGGAAGGGGAAAAAGAAGGGATCTGGGCAGCGTCCAGACTCTCCTGCGCAAACACGAGGGGCTGGAAAGGGATCTGGCCGCCCTGGAGGACAAGGTGGGCGGGACCGGCGGGCGGTTGGACCAATCGGGGGCGAGGGCGGGGCTAGGAAGGAAGGAAGGAAGGAAGGAAGGAAGGAGGGAGGGGGGAAGAAAGGTAGAAGGAGGGAAGGAAGGGAAGAAGGGAGGGAAAGAGGGAGGAAGGAAGGAATGAAGGAGTGGGAGGGAGGGAAGGAGGGAGGAAAGGAAGGAAGGAAGGAAGGAAGGAAGGAAGGAAGGAAGGAAGGAAGGAAGGAGAGTGGGAGGGAAGGAAGGAAGAAGAGAGAGAGGGAGGGAGGGAAGGAAGGAAGGAGAGTGGGAGGGAGGGAGGGAAGGAAGGAAGGAAAGGAGGGAGGGAGAGAAGGAAGGAGGGAGGGAAGGAGAGAGGGAGGGAGGGAGGAAGGAAGGAAAGCAAAAGGATCAAGAAAGGAAGGAATGAGAGGGAAGGAGGGAGACGGAAGGAAGGAAGGAGAGAGGGAAGGAAGGAAGGAGAGAGGAGAGGAGGGAAGGAAGAAAGGAGGAGGGAGGGAGGGAAGGAGGCAGAAGGAAGGAAGGAAGGAAGGAGAGTGGGAGGGAAGGAAGGAGGGAGGGAGGGAAGGAAGGAAAGGAGGAAAGGAAAGAAGGAAGGAAGGAAAGAAGGAGAGAGGGAAGGAAGGAAGGAAGGAAGGAGGAGAGAGGGAGGGAGGGAAGGAGGCAGAAGGAAGGAAGGAGAGTGGTAGGGAGGGAAGGAAGGAAGGAGGGAAGGAAGGAAGCAAGGAAGGAAGGAAGGAAAGGAGGGAGGGAGAGAAGGAAGGAGGGAGGGAAGGAAGGAAGGAGGGAAGGAAGGAAGGAAAGGAGGGAAGGAGGAAGGAAGGAGAGAGGGAGGAATTAAGGAAGGAAGGAAAGAAAAAGGATCAAGGAAGGAAGGAATGAGAGGGAAGGAGGGAGACGGAAGGAAGGAAGGAAGGAGAGAGGGAGGAAAGGAGGGAGGAAGGGAAGAAGGGAGGGAAAGAGGGAGGGGGAAGGAAGGAAAGGAGGGAGGCAGAGAAGGAAGGAGGGAGGGAGGAAGGAAGGAAGGAAGGAAGGAAGGAAGGAAGGAAGGGGAAAGAAGGGATCTGGCCAGCGTCCAGGCTCTCCTCCGCAAACATGAGGGGCTGGAAAGGGATCTGGCCGCCCTGGAGGACAAGGTGGGCGGGGCCAGCGGGCGGTTGGACCAATCGGGGACGAGGGCGGGGCTAGGAAGGAAGGAAGGAGGGAGGGAGATAAGGAAGGAGGAGAGAGGGAGGAGAGGGAGGGAGGGAAGGAGGCAGAATGAAGGAAGGAAGGAAGGAAGGAAGGAAGGAAGGAAGGAGGGAAGGAAGGAAAGGAGGGAGGGAAGGAAGGAAGGAAGGAGGGAAGGAAGGAAGCAAGCAAGGAAGGAAGGAAGGAAAGGGAGGGAGAGAAGGAAGGAGGGAGGGAAGGAAGGAAGTAAAGGAGGGAGGGAGGGAGGAAGGAAAGAAAAAGGATCAAGGAAGGAAGGAATGAGAGGGAAGGAGGGAGACGGAAGGAAGGAAGGAGAGGGGGAGGAAAGGAGGAAGGAAGGAAGGAGAGGGAGGGAGGGGGAAGAAAGTTAGAAGAAAGGAAGGAAGGAAGGAAGGAAGATAGGAAGGAAGGGAAGAAGGAAGGAAGGAAGGAAGGAAGCAAGCAAGGAAGGAAGGAAGGAAGGAAAGGAGGGAAGGAGGTAGGAAGGAGAGAGGGAGGAATTAAGGAAGGAAGGAAAGAAAAAGGATCAAGGAAGGAAGGAATGAGAGGGAAGGAGGGAGACGGAAGGAAGGAAGGAGAGAGGGAGGAAAGGAGGGAGGAAGGGAAGAAGGGAGGGAAAGAGGGAGGGGGGAAGGAAGGAAAGGAGGGAGGGAGAGAAGGAAGGAGGGAGGGAGGGAAGGAAGGAGGGAGGGAGGAAGGAAGGAAGGAAGGAAGGAAGGGAAAAGAAGGGATCTGGCCGGCGTCCAGGCTCTCCTGCGCAAACACGAGGGGCTGGACGCAAACACGAGGGACCAATCGGGGACGAGGGCGGGGCTAGGGAGGAAGGAAGGAAGGAGGGAGGGAGGAGAGGGAGGGAGGGAAGGAGGCAGAATGAAGGAAGGAAGGAAGGAAGGAGGGAAGGAAGGAAAGGAGGGAGGGAAGGAAGGAGGGAAGGAAGGAAGCAAGCAAGGAAGGAAGGAAGGAAGGAAAGGGAGGGAGAGAAGGAAGGAGGGAGGGAAGGAAGGAAGGAAAGGAGGGAGGGAGGAAGGAAGGGAAGAAAAAGGATCAAGGAAGGAAGGAATGAGAGGGAAGGAGGGAGACAGAAGGAAGGAAGGAGAGGGGGAGGAAAGGAGGAAGGAAGGAGGGGGAAGGAGGGGGAAGAAAGGTAGAAGGAAGGAAGGAAGGAAGGAAGGAAGGAAGGAAGGAAGGAAGGAAGGAAGGAAGGAAGGAAGGAAGGATGGTAGTATTAGTATTGTAGCATTAGTCTTCCTAATAGTATTAGAATCACAGTATTATAGTATTAGTATTACAAGTAATACTGGTATTAGTGTTATCGTAAATACAAATAATAATATAGCGATATAATATAATAATATAAATAAATTATGTATATATATTATAAATAACAATATAATATAATATTGTAATTCCATCTATCTATCTATCTATCTATCTATCTATCTGATTCTATAAAAACGTATGCAAATAACATTTTTATTTTTATAAAATAAAAATAAAAATGAGTCGCCGATTAATTAACTAATTAATTAATTAATCGGCTAATTAATCCGCCTCCAGGTCAAGGCTCTTTATAGGATTCTATAGAAACGTAGGCAAAGAACATTTTCATTTTTATTCCTAATATTAAATGTTGATATTTGCGAGAATCGGCTTTGGTCGCCGATTAATTAATGAATTAATTAATTGGCTAATTAATCCGCCTCCAGGTCAAGGCTCTTTATAGGATTCTATAAAAACGTAGGCAAAGAACATTTTTCATTTTTACTCCCTAATATTAAATGTTGGTATTTGTGAGAATCGGCTTCAGTCGCCGATTAATTAAGGAATTAATTAATTAATCGGCTAATTAATCCGCCTCCAGGTCAAGGCTCTTTATAGGATTCTATAGAAACGTAGGCAAAGAACATTTTTCATTTTTACTCCCTCGTATTAAATGTTGATATTTGTGAGAATCGGCTCCGGTCGCCGATTAATTAACGAATTAATTAATCAATCGGCTAATTAATCCGCCTCCAGGTCAAGGCTCTTTATAGGATTCTATAGAAACGTAGGCAAAGAACATTTTTCATTTTTATTCCCTCATATTAAATGTTGATATTTGCGAGAATCGGCTTCAGTCGCCGATTAATTAACTAATTAATTAATCGGCTAATTAATCCGCCTCCAGGTCAAGGCTCTTTATAGGATTCTATAGAAACGTAGGCAAAGAACATTTTTCATTTTTACTCCCTCATATTAAATGTTGATATTTGCGAGAATCGGCTTCGGTCGCCGATTAATTAACTAATTCATTAATCAATCGGCTAATTAATCCGCCCCCAGGTCAAGGCTCTTTATAGGATTCTATAAAAACGTACGCAAAGAACATTTCTTATTTTTACTCCCTAATATTAAATGTTGATATTTGTGAGAATCGGCTTCTGCCGCCGATTAATTAACTAATTAATTAAATAATTAATCGGCTAATTAATCCGCCCCCAGGTCGAGGCTCTTTATAGGATTCTATAGAAACGTAGGCAAAGAACATTTTTTATTTTTATTCCTTGATATTAAATGTTGATATTTGCCAGAGTCGGCTCCGGTCGCCGATTAATTAATTAACGAATTAATTAATTAATTAATCCGCCTCCAGGTCAAGGCTCTGGGGGCCGAAGCCGACCGCCTCCAGCAGTCCCACCCCCCCAACGCCCCCCAGATCCACGTCAAGCGGGAGGAGCTGGTGGCCAACTGGGAGCAGATTCGCACCCGGGCCGCCGAGAGACACGCCCACCTGAACGACTCCTACCGGTAAGGGGGCGGCGGCCCCGTTTATATTCTATTCTATTAGTATTATTTTAAATATATTTGATTATTATTATTATTATTATTATTATTACTCCTACCGGTAAGGGGGCGGCGGCCCCGTTTCTTTTATATTAGTATTAGTATTAGTATTATTTTTATATATATATATATATATATATATATATATATATATATATATATAATTATTGTTGTTGTTATTATTATTATTATTATTATTATTATTATTATTATTATTATTATTATTTGCTAAGCGCCTCCTCTCCCTAGACACAGATGTATATTATTATTATTATTATTATTAGTATTAGTATTAGTATTAGTATTAGTATTAGTATTATTATTATTCCTACCGCTAAGGGGGCGGCGACCCAGTTTATATTCTATTCTATTAGTATTAGTATTATTTTTTAATATATTATTATTATTATTTAATATTTATTATTATTATTATTATTATTATTATTATTATTATTATTATTATTATTATTATTATTATTATTTGCTAAGCCCCTCCTCTCCCTCTCCCTAGACACAGATGTATATTATTATTATTATTATTATTATTATTATTATTATTATTATTATTATTATTATTATTCCTACCGCTAAGGGGGCGGCGACCCAGTTTATATTCTATTCTATTAGTATTAGTATTATTTTTTAATATATTATTATTATTTTTTAATATATTATTATTATTATTATTTATTATTATTATTATTATTATTATTATTATTATTATTATTATTGGCGAGGGGCTCTCTCCACCCCCGTTTATATTATTATTATTATTATTATTATTATTATTATTATTACTCCTACCGGTAAGGGGGGGGCGGCCCAGTTTATATTATATTATATTAGTATTAGTATTATTTTTTAATATATTATTATTATTATTATTATTATTATTATTATTATTATTATTATTATTATTATTTGCTAAGCCCCTCCTCTCCCTCTCCCTAGACACAGATGTATATTATTATTATTATTATTATTATTATTATTATTATTATTATTATTACTCCTACTCTCTCCACCTCCATTATTTATTATTATTATTATTATTATTATTATTATTTACACTTCCTCTTCTTCTTCTTATAATTATTATTAAATTATATTTCCCCCCCAAAATTTGCCCCCTACTGAGAAGACCACTGCTTAAATCTATTATTATTATTATTATTATTATTATTATTATTATTATTATTATTATTATTATTATTATGTTACCTTATGTTACCTTAAGTTATACTAAATATAATATATAATATATTATTATCAATTGTTTATTATTAATTTACTATTATATTATATTATATTATATTATATTATATTATATTATATTATATTATATTATTACCTTATGTTACCTTATGTTATACTAAATATAATATATAATATTTTATTATCAATTGTTTATTATTAATTTACTATTATATTATATTATATTATATTATATTATATTATATTATATTATATTATATTATATTATATTATATTATTACCTTATGTTACCTTATGTTATACTAAATATAATATATAATATATTATTATCAATTGTTTATTATTAATTTACTATTATATTATATTATATTATATTATATTATATTATATTATATTATATTATTACCTTATGTTACCTTATGTTATACTAAATATAATATATAATATATTATTATCAATTGTTTATTTATTATTATTATTATTATATTATGTTACCTTATGTTATACTAAATATAATATATAATATATTATTATCATCAATTTTATTTAATTTATTATTATTATTATTATTATTATTATTATTATTATTATTATTATTAAATTAATCTATTTCCCCCCCCCCGAAATTTGCCCCCCAAAGCCTCCAGCGATTCCTGGCCGATTTCCGCGATCTCACCAGCTGGGTCACCGAAATGAAGGCTTTGATCAACGCTGACGAACTTGCTAACGACGTCGCCGGGGCCGAAGCTCTTCTTGACCGTCATCAAGAACACAAGGTTAATATTCTTTCGGCGTCAGCCAATCCAATTTTATTAATTTTTACATGACATTGAATTTATTTTTAATGCCTTTTTAAATGACATTAAATTTAATTTTTATGCCTTTTTAGTGACGTTAAATTTAATTTTTATGCCTTTTTAAATGACGTTAAATTTAATTTTTATGCCTTTTTAGTGACGTTAAATTTAATTTTTATGCCTTTTGAAATGACGTTAAATTTAATTTTTATGCCTTTTTAGTGACGTTAAATTTAATTTTTATGCCTTTTTAAATGACGTTAAATTTAATTTTTATGCCTTTTTAAATGACGTTAAATTTAATTTTTATGCCTTTTTAGTGACGTTAAATTTAATTTTTATGCCTTTTTAAATGACGTTAAATTTAATTTTTATGCCTTTTTAGTGACGTTAAATTTAATTTTTATGCCTTTTTAGTGACGTTAAATTTAATTTTTATGCCTTTTTAAATGACATTAATTTTAATTTTTAAGCATTTTTAGGCGACGTTTGTCGCATTTAATTTTTGTTCATTTTTAAATGACATTAATTAAATTTGTTTTTTATTTACATTACCTTTATTGAATTTAATTATCCATTTATTTCATTGCTGTTTATTACCTGATTAATTTTATTTAATTTACTAAATCTAATTTTGTTCCCCCGCAGGGAGAAATTGATGCTCATGAAGATAGTTTCAAGTCGGCCGACGAATCGGGCCAAGCTCTCCTTGCGGCTGGACATTATGCTTCTGCGGAAGTGAGAGAGAAGGTAAGGGTTAAATTATTAGGGAATTATTGGGAAATTATTGATAAATTATTGGGAAATGATTGGAAAATTATTGGAAAATTATCTGGAAATTATTGGGAAATTGTTAGGGAATTATTAGGGAATTGTTAGAAAATTATTGGGAAATTATTGGGAAATGATTAGGAAATGATTTGGAAATTTTTAGGGAATTGTTGAGAAATTATTAGGGAATTATTTGGAAATTATTAGGGAATTATTAGGGAATTATTGGGAAATTATTAGGGAATTATTGGGAAATTATTAGGGAATTATTAGGGAATTATTGAGAAATTATTAGGAAATTATTAGTGAATTGTTGGGAAATTATTAGTGAATTCTTAGGGAATGATTGGGAAATTATTGGGAAGTTATTGAGAAATCATTGGGAAATCATTGAGAAATTATTGGGAAATTATTAGAATAGTATTGAGAAATTATTGGGAAATTATTAGAATAGTATTGAGAAATTATTGGGAAATTATTGAGAAATTATTTGGGAATTTTGGGGAAATTATTGAGAAATTATTAGGGAATTATTAGGGAATTATTGGGAAATTCGGTTAGAGTTAGAGTTATCAGGCCTTATCCTTGGAGGTTAGAGGTAAGGGTTAGAGGTCAGGCATTGGGGGGTTAGGGGTTGTGTTAGGGTTAGAGGTCAGGCCTTAGGGTTCGGGTTAGGGGTCAGGGTTAGAGGTCAGGCATTGGGGGTTAGGGGTTTGTGTTAGGGGTCAGGCATTGGGGGTTAGGGGTTTGTGTCAGGGTTAGAGGTCAGGGTCAGGGTTAGGGGTCAGGCATTGGGGGTTAGGGGTTTCTGTTAGGGGTCAGGCATTGGGGGTTAGGGGTTTGTGTCAGGGTTAGAGGTCAGGGTCAGGGTTAGGGGTCAGGCATTGGGGGTTAGGGGTTTCTGTTAGGGGTCAGGCATTGGGGGTTAGGGGTCAGGCATTAGGGGCTAGGGGTTTGTGTTAGGGTTAGGGTTAGAGGTCAGGCATTGAGGTTAGGGGTCAGGAATTAGGGGTTAGGGGTTTGTGTTAAGGTTAGAGGTCAGGCATTGAGGTTAGGGGTCAGGAATTAGGGGTTAGGGGTTTGTGTTAGGGTTAGAGGTCAGGCATTGGGGGTTAGAGATCAGGCATTGGGGGTAAGGGGTCAGGCATTGGGGGTTAGGGGTCAGGCATTGGGGGTTAGGGGTTTGTGTTAGGGTTAGAGGTCAGGCATTGGGGTTTGGGGTTAGAGGTTAGGGGTTGGGGGTCAGGCGTTGGGGTCAGGGGTCAGGGGTTTGTGTTAGGGTTAGAGGTCAGGGTTAGAGGTCAGACATTGGAGGTTAAGGGTTAGGGTTAGAGGTCAGGCATTGGGGTTAGAGGTCAGGGTTAGAGGTCAGGCATTGGGGGTTAGGGGTCCAGGTTAGAGGTCAGGCATTGGGGGGTCAGGGGTTAGAGGTTAGGTCTTGGGGGTCAGGCGTTGGGGTTAGGGGTCATGGGTCATGGGTTTGTGTTAGGGTTAGAGGTCAGGATTAGAGGTCAGCCATTGGGGGTCGGGAGGTTAGGGTTCTCTCTCCTTTCCCCGCCCCCCGACCTCTGACCTCTCCCTGTCTCCGCCCCCCCAGCTGAGCGTCCAATCGGAGGAGCGGGCCGCCCTCTTGGAATTGTGGGAATTTCCTAGGAAATCCTTGGGGAATTATTAGGGAATTATTAGGGAATTGTTGAGAATATTATTGAGAAATTTCTGCGAAATTAGTGAGAAATTTTTGAGAAGCCATTGGGAAATGATGGAGAAATCATTCGGAAATTATTAGGAAATCACTGAGAAATTATGAGGAAATTATTGGGAAATTATTGAGGAAATGGTTGGGAAATGGTGGAGAAATTATTGGGAAATTATTAGGAAATTACTGAGAAAGTATTTGGAAAATATTGAGGAGATTATTGAGAAATCATTAGGAAATTATTGGCAAATTATTGAGGAAATGGTTGGGAAATGATTGGGAAATGATTAGGAAGTTATTGAGAAATCACTGGGAAATTATTAGGAAATTGTTGGCAAATTATGGAGGAAATGGTTGGGAGATGGTGGAGAAATGATTGGGAAATGATTAGGAAGCTGTTGAGAAATTCCTGGGAAATTATTAGGAAATTATTGGCAAATTATTGAGGAAATGGTTGGGAAATGGTGGAGAAATGATTGGGAAATGATTAGGAAGCTATTGAGAAATTCCTGGGAAATTATTAGGAAATTATGGAGGAAATGGTTGGGAAATGGTGGAGAAATTATTGGGAAATGATTAGGAAGTTATTGAGAAATCACTGGGAAATTATTAGGAAATTGTTGGCAAATTATGGAGGAAATGGTTGGGAGATGGTGGAGAAATTATTGGGAAATGATTAGGAAATTACTGAGAAATTATTAGGAAATTATTGAGAATTTATGGAGGAAATGGTTGGGAAATGGTGGAGAAATTATTGGGAAATGATTAGGAAGTTATTGAGAAATTCCTGGGAAATTATTAGGAAATTGTTGGCAAATTATGGAGGAAATGGTTGGGAGATTGGGGAGAAATTATTGGGAAATGATTAGGAAATTACTGAGAAATTATTAGGAAATTATTGGCAAATTATTGAGGAAATGGTTGGGAAATGGTGGAGAAATTATTGGGAAATGATTAGGAAGCTATTGAGAAATTCCTGGGAAATTATTAGGAAATTATGGAGGAAATGGTTGGGAAATGGTGGAGAAATGATTGGGAAATGATTAGGAAGTTTTTGAGAAATTACTGGGAAATTATTAGGAAATTGTTGGCAAATTATGGAGGAAATGGTTGGGAAATGGTGGAGAAATGATTGGGAAATGATTAGGAAGTTTTTGAGAAATTCCTGGGAAATTATTGGGAAATTATTGAGGAAATGGTTGGGAAATGGTGGAGAAATTATTGGGAAATGATTAGGAAGTTATTGAGAAATCACTGGGAAATTATTAGGAAATTGTTGGCAAATTATGGAGGAAATGGTTGGGAGATGGTGGAGAAATTATTGGGAAATGATTAGGAAATTACTGAGAAATTATTAGGAAATTATTGAGAATTTATGGAGGAAATGGTTGGGAAATGGTGGAGAAATTATTGGGAAATGATTAGGAAGTTATTGAGAAATTCCTGGGAAATTATTAGGAAATTGTTGGCAAATTATGGAGGAAATGGATGGGAGATGGTGGAGAAATGATTGGGAAATTATTAGGAAATTACTGAGAAATTATTAGGAAATTATTAGGAAATTATGGAGGAAATGGTTGGGAGATGGTGGAGAAATGATTGGGAAATGATTAGGAAGCTATTGAGAAATTCCTGGGAAATTATTAGGAAATGATTGAGAAATCATTGAGAAATCATTGGGAAATTATTGAGAATATTATTGAGAAATTCTTGGTAAACAATTGAGAAATGATTGAGGAATTATTAGGAAATGATTGAAAAACTATTGAGAAATCATTGGGAAATTATTGAGAATATTATTGAGACATTCTTGGTAAACAATTGAGAAATTATTGGGAATATTATTGAGAAATTCTTGTTAAATAATTGAGAAATTATTGGGAATATTATTGATCAATTCTTGGTAAATGAGAAATTATGGAGGAATTCTTAGGAAATGATTGAGAAATGATTGAGAAATCATTGGGAAATTATTAGGAAATGATTGACAAATTCTGGAGAAACCATTGGGAAATTATTAGAATATTATTGGGAAATTATTAGACTATTATAGGGAAATTATTGAGAAAGGTTCAGAATTGAAAATGTACTTTTCAACGTTTCCCCCCCCAAAAAAGCCGTTTTTTCTCCTTTCCCCGCCCCCCGACCTCTGACCTCTCCCTGTCTCCGCCCCCCTAGCTGAGCGTCCTATCGGAGGAGCGGGCCGCCCTCTTGGAATTGTGGGAATTTCCTAGGAATTTCTTGGGGAATTATTAGGGAATTATTAGGGAATTGTTGAGAATATTATTGAGAAATTTCTGCGAAATTAGTGAGAAATTTTTGAGAAGCCATTGGGAAATTATTCAGGAAATTATTGAGAAATCATTAGGAAATTATTAGGAAATTACTAGGAAATTATTAGGAAATTACTGAGAAATTATTAGGAAATTATTGGCAAATTATTAGGAAATTATTGAGGAAATGGTTGGGAAATGGTGGAGAAATGATTGGGAAATGATTAGTTAGTTATTGAGAAATTCCTGGGAAATTATTAGGAAATTATTGAGGAAATGGTGGAGAAATTATTGGCAAATTATTAGGAAATTGCTGAGAAAGTATTAGGAAATTATTGGCAAATTATGGAGGAAATGGTTGGGAGATGGTGGAGAAATGATTGGGAAATGATTAGGAAGTTTTTGAGAAATTCCTGGGAAATTATTGGGAAATTATTGAGGAAATGGTTGGGAGATGGTGGAGAAATGATTGGGAAATGATTAGGAAGCTATTGAGAAATTCCTGGGAAATTATTAGGAAATTATTGGGAAATTATTGAGGAAATGGTTGGGAGATGGTGGAGAAATTATTGGGAAATGATTAGGAAATTACTGAGAAATTGTTAGGAAATTATTGGCAAATTATGGAGGAAATGGTTGGGAAATGGTGGAGAAATGATTGGGAAATGATTAGGAAGTTTTTGAGAAATTCCTGGGAAATTATTGGGAAATTATGGAGGAAATGGTTGGGAGATGGTGGAGAAATTATTGGGAAATTATTAGGAAATTACTGATAAATTATTAGGAAATTATTGAGAAATTATGGAGGAAATGGTTGGGAGATGGTGGAGAAATGATTGGGAAATGATTAGGAAGTTTTTGAGAAATTCCTGGGAAATTATTGGGAAATTATTGAGGAAATGGTTGGGAGATGGTGGAGAAATTATTGGGAAATTATTAGGAAATTACTGAGAAATGATTAGGAAATTATTGGCAAATTATTGAGGAAATGGTTGGGAGATGGTGGAGAAATGATTGGGAAATGATTAGGAAGTTTTTGAGAAATTCCTGGGAAATTATTGAGGAAATGGTGGAGAAATTATTGGCAAATTATTAGGAAATTATTAGGAAATTACTGATAAATTATTAGGAAATTATTGAGAAATTATGGAGGAAATGGTTGGGAGATGGTGGAGAAATGATTGGGAAATGATTAGGAAGCTATTGAGAAATTCCTGGGAAATTATTGGGAAATTATGGAGGAAATGGTTGGGAGGTGGTGGAGAAATGATTGGGAAATGATTAGGAAGCTATTGAGAAATTACTGGGAAATTATTAGGAAATTGTTGGCAAATTATGGAGGAAATGGTTGGGAAATAGTGGAGAAATGATTGGGAAATGATTAGGAAATTACTGAGAAATGATTAGGAAATTATTGGGAAATTATTGAGGAAATGGTTGGGAGATGGTGGAGAAATTATTGGGAAATTATTGAGGAAATGGTTGGGAGATGGTGGAGAAATTATTGGGAAATGATTAGGAAATTACTGAGAAATGATTAGGAAATTATTGGCAAATTATTGAGGAAATGGTTG
This sequence comes from Podarcis muralis, assembly GCF_964188315.1. Lineage (NCBI taxonomy): Eukaryota > Metazoa > Chordata > Lepidosauria > Squamata > Lacertidae > Podarcis > Podarcis muralis. The sequence continues at coordinate 847,066 of NC_135673.1, read as the reverse complement.
GGAAATGGTGGAGAAATTATTGGGAAATTATTAGGAAATTACTGAGAAATGATTAGGAAATTATTGGCAAATTATGGAGGAAATGGTTGGGAGATGGTGGAGAAATGATTGGGAAATGATTAGGAAGTTTTTGAGAAATTCCTGGGAAATTATTGGGAAATTATTGAGGAAATGGTTGGGAGATGGTGGAGAAATGATTGGGAAATGATTAGGAAGCTATTGAGAAATTCCTGGGAAAATATTAGGAAATTATTGGGAAATTATTGAGGAAATGGTTGGGAGATGGTGGAGAAATTATAGGGAAATGATTAGGAAATTACTGAGAAATTGTTAGGAAATTATTGGCAAATTATGGAGGAAATGGTTGGGAAATGGTGGAGAAATGATTGGGAAATGATTAGGAAGTTTTTGAGAAATTCCTGGGAAATTATTGGGAAATTATGGAGGAAATGGTTGGGAGATGGTGGAGAAATTATTGGGAAATTATTAGGAAATTACTGATAAATTATTAGGAAATTATTGAGAAATTATGGAGGAAATGGTTGGGAGATGGTGGAGAAATGATTGGGAAATGATTAGGAAGTTTTTGAGAAATTCCTGGGAAATTATTGGGAAATTATTGAGGAAATGGTTGGGAGATGGTGGAGAAATTATTGGGAAATTATTAGGAAATTACTGAGAAATGATTAGGAAATTATTGGCAAATTATTGAGGAAATGGTTGGGAGATGGTGGAGAAATGATTGGGAAATGATTAGGAAGTTTTTGAGAAATTCCTGGGAAATTATTGAGGAAATGGTGGAGAAATTATTGGCAAATTATTAGGAAATTACTAGGAAATTGCTGAGAAAGTATTAGGAAATTATTGGCAAATTATGGAGGAAATGGTTGGGAGATGGTGGAGAAATGATTGGGAAATGATTAGGAAGCTATTGAGAAATTCCTGGGAAATTATTGGGAAATTATGGAGGAAATGGTTGGGAGGTGGTGGAGAAATGATTGGGAAATGATTAGGAAGCTATTGAGAAATTACTGGGAAATTATTAGGAAATTGTTGGCAAATTATGGAGGAAATGGTTGGGAAATAGTGGAGAAATGATTGGGAAATGATTAGGAAATTACTGAGAAATGATTAGGAAATTATTGGGAAATTATTGAGGAAATGGTTGGGAGATGGTGGAGAAATTATTGGGAAATTATTGAGGAAATGGTTGGGAGATGGTGGAGAAATTATTGGGAAATGATTAGGAAATTACTGAGAAATGATTAGGAAATTATTGGCAAATTATTGAGGAAATGGTTGGGAAATGGTGGAGAAATTATTGGGAAATTATTAGGAAATTACTGAGAAATGATTAGGAAATTATTGGCAAATTATGGAGGAAATGGTTGGGAGATGGTGGAGAAATGATTGGGAAATGATTAGGAAGCTATTGAGAAATTACTGGGAAATTATTAGGAAATTGTTGGCAAATTATGGAGGAAATGGTTGGGAGATGGTGGAGAAATGATTGGGAAATGATTAGGAAGCTATTGAGAAATTACTGGGAAATTATTAGGAAATTATTGAGGAAATGGTTGGGAAATGGTAGAGAAATGATTGGGAAATGATTAGGAAGTTATTGAGAAATCACTGGGAAATTATTAGGAAATTGTTGGGAAGTTATGGAGGAAATGGTTGGGAGATGGTGGAGAAATTATTGGGAAATGATTAGGAAATTATTAGGAAATGATTAGGAAATTACTGAGAAATGATTAGGAAATTATTGGCAAATTATGGAGGAAATGGTTGGGAAATGGTGGAGAAATTATTTCCCCGCCCCCTGACCTCTGACCTCTCCCTCTCTCCGCCCCCCCAGCTGAGCGTCCTATCGGAGGAGCGGGCCGCCCTCTTGGAATTGTGGGAAGTCCGGCGCCAACAATACGAACAGTGCATGGACCTCCAGCTCTTCTACCGGGACACCGAGCAAGTCGACAACTGGATGAGCAAGCAGGAGGTCGGGACTCGAACCCGCGACCTGGAAGCTTCCGGAAGGCCAGGGGGCCGGGAGGAGGGTCCCTCATCCGAACCCCGAACCCCTAGGGATCCGGGAAGCTCTGGCTCGAACCCGGAACCCCAAGGGTTAAGGGGGAACCGGGACTCGAACCCGCAACCCGGAAGCTTCCGGAAGCCCAGGGGGCCGGGAGGAGGCTCTCTAATTCGAACCCCAAACCCCTAGGGATCCGGGAAGCTCTGGCTCGAACCCGGAACCCCAAGGGTTGAGCGGGAACCGGGATTTGAACCCGCAACCCGGAGGCCTGGCCTCGTCGAACCCGGAACCAGGAGGCCTGGCCTCTAAGTCTAACTCGAACCCGGAACCCCGAGGGTTAAGCGGGAACCGGGATTTGAACCCGGGACCCGGAAGCTTCCGGAAGGCCAGGGGGCCGGGAGGAGGGGCTGGAATTCGAACCCAAAGCCGGGGGGTCTAGGGAGCTCGAACCCGGAACCCCGAGGGTGAAGGGGGAACCGGGATTTGAACCCGCAACCCGGAGGCCTGGCCTCTAAGTCTGATTCGAACCCGGAACCCGGAGGCCTGGCCTCTAATTCGAACCCGGAACCCGAAGGCCTGACCTCTAACCCTAACCCTAACCCCTGACCTCTAACCCTAACACAAACCCCTAACCCCCAGTGCCTGACCCCTAACCCTTCCCTCTACCTCTAACCCCCAACCCTAAGGCCTGACCCCCAACCCAACCCTAAGGCCTGACCTCTAACCCTAACCCAAACCCCTAACCTTTAACCTTTAACCCTTCCCTCTACCTCTAACCCCCAACCCTAAGGCCTGACCCCCAACCCAACCCTAAGGCCTGACCTCTAACCCTAACCCAAACCCCTAACCTTTAACCTTTAACCCTTCCCTCTACCTCTAACCCCCAACCCAACTCTAAGGCCTGACCTCTAACCCAAACCCCGAATGTCTGACCCCGAACCCCCAACTCGAAGGCCTAACCCCTAACCTCCAACCCCCAACCCTCAGGCCTGACCTCTAACCCAAACCCCTGACCCCTGACCCCAATGCCTGACCTCTAACCCCCCCACCCTAATGCCTGACCTCTAACCCAAACCCCTAACCTCTACCTCTAACCCCCAGCCCTAAGGCCTAACCTCTAACCCTAACACAAAGCCCTAATGCCTGACCTCTAACTCGAACCCCCAACCCAACGCTAGTGCCTAACCCCTAACCCTTAACCCCTAACGCCTGACCTCTAACCCTAACACAAACCCCTAATGCCTGACCTCTAACTCCCAACCCAACCCTCAGGCCTGACCTCTAACCCAAACCCCTGACCCCTGACCCCAATGCCTGACCTCTAACCCCCCCACCCTAATGCCTGACCTCTAACCCAAACCCCTAACCTCTACCTCTAACCCCCAGCCCTAAGGCCTAACATCTAACCCTAACACAAAGCCCTAATGCCTGACCTCTAACTCGAACCCCCAACCCAACTCTAAGGCCTAACCCTTAACCCCTCACACCTGACCTCTAACCCACCCAACCCTAAAGCCTGACCTCTAACCCCCAACCCAACTCTAAGGCCTGACCTCTAACCCAAACCCCTGACCCCTAACCCCAATGCCTGACCTCTAACCCTAACCCAAACCCCTAACCCCCAATGCCTGACCTCTAACTCGAACCCCCAACCCTAACACAAGCCCCTAACCCCCAATGCCTGACCTCTAACCCTAACACCAACCCCTAACCCCCAACGCCTGACCCCTAACCCCTGACCCCTAACCCCAGTGCCTGACCTCTAACCCTAACACAAACCCCTAACCTCTACCTCTACCTCTAACCCCCAACCCTAACGCCTGACCACTAACCCTAACACAAACCCCTAACACCTGACCTCTAACCCTTGCCTCTAGCTCTAACCCCAACCCAACGCTAATGCCTAACCCCTAACCTCTAACCCCCAACCCTAACACAAACCCCTAACCCCAATGCCTGACCTCTAACCCAAACCCCTAACCTCTAATCCTTACCTCTACCTCTAACCCCCAACCCAACTCTAAGGCCTGACCTCTAACCCAAACCCCTAACCCCTAATGTCTGACCCCTAACCCCCAACTCGAAGGCCTAACCCCTAACCTCTAACCCCCAACCCTCAGGCCTGACCTCTAACCCAAACCCCTGACCCCTAACCCCAATGCCTGACCTCTAACCCTAACCCAAACCCCTAACCCCCAATGCCTGACCTCTAACTTGAACCCCCAACCCTAACACAAGCCCCTAACCCCCAATGCCTGACCTCTAACCCTAACCCCTGACCCCCAATGCCTGACCTCTAACCCTAACCCAAACCCCTAACCCCCAATGCCTGACCTCTAACCCAAACCCCTGACCCCTAACCCCAATGCCTGACCTCTAACCCTAACACAAACCCCTAACCCCCAATGCCTGACCCCTAACACCAACCCCTAACCCCCAATGCCTGACCTCTAACACCAACCCCTGACCCCCAATGCCTGACCTCTAACCCAAACCCCTGACCCCTAACCCCCAATGCCTGACCTCTAACCCTAACACCTGACCCCTAACCCCCAATGCCTGACCTCTAACCCAAACCCCTGACCCCCAATGCCTGACCTCTAACCCTAACCCAAACCCCTAACCACCAATGCCTGACCTCTAACCCAAACCCCTGACCCCTAACCCCCAATGCCTGACCTCTAACCCTAACCCAAACCCCTAACCTTTAACCTTTAACCCTTCCCTCTACCTCTAACCCCCAACCCAACTCTAAGGCCTGACCTCTAACCCAAACCCCGAATGTCTGACCCCTAACCCCCAACTCAAAGGCCTAACCCCTAACCTCCAACCCCCAACTCTCAGGCCTGACCTCTAACCCAAACCCCTGACCCCTAACCCCAGTGCCTGACCTCTAACCCTAACACCAACCCCTAACCCCCAATGCCTGACCTCTAACTCGAACCCCCAACCCTAACACAAGCCCCTAACCCCCAATGCCTGACCTCTAACCCTAACACCAACCCCTAACCCCCAATGCCTGACCTCTAACACCAACCCCTGACCCCCAATGCCTGACCTCTAACCCAAACCCCTGACCCCTAACCCCCAATGCCTGACCTCTAACCCTAACCCAAACCCCTAACCCCCAATGCCTGACCTCTAACCCAAACCCCTGACCCCTAACCCCCAATGCCTGACCTCTAACCCTAACCCAAACCCCTAACCTTTAACCTTTAACCCTTCCCTCTACCTCTAACCCCCAACCCAACTCTAAGGCCTGACCTCTAACCCAAACCCCGAATGTCTGACCCCTAACCCCCAACTCGAAGGCCTAACCCCTAACCTCCAACCCCCAACCCTCAGGCCTGACCTCTAACCCAAACCCCGAATGTCTGACCCCTAACCCCCAACTCAAAGGCCTAACCCCTAACCTCCAACCCCCAACTCTCAGGCCTGACCTCTAACCCAAACCCCTGACCCCCAACCCTAACGCCTGACCTCTAACCCTAACACAAACCCCTAACGCCTGACCTCTAAGCCTTACCTCTATCTCGAACCCCCAACCCAACGCTAATGCCTAACCCCTAACCTCCAACCCCCAACCCTCAGGCCTGACCTCTAACCCAAACCCCTGACCCCTAACCCCAATGCCTGACCTCTAACCCTAACACAAACCCCTAACCTCTACCTCTACCTCTAATCCCCAACCCTAACGCCTGACCTCTAACCCTAACACAAACCCCTAACGCCTGACCTCTAAGCCTTACCTCTATCTCGAACCCCCAACCCAACGCTAATGCCTAACCTCTATCCCTAACCCCCAACACAAACCCTTAAACCCTAACCCCTAACCATTAAGGCCTGACCCCTAACCCAAACCCCTAACCTCTACCTCTAACCCCCAACCCTAAGGCCTAACCCCCAATGCCTAACCTCTAACCCAACCCCCTAACCTCTAATCCTTACCTCTGTCTCTAACCCCCAACCCAACCCTCAGGCCTGACCTCTAACCCAAACCCCTGACCCCTAACCCCAATGCCTGACCTCTAACCCTTACCTCTAACTCGAACCCCCAACCCTAACACAAACCCCTAACCCCCAATGCCTGACCTCTAACTCTAACCCCCAATGCCTGACCTCTAACTCGAACCCCCAACCCTAACACAAACCCCTAACCCCCAATGCCTGACCTCTAACCCCCAACCCCCGGTGACCCCTAACCCTTACCTCTATCTCTAACCCCCAACCCTAACACAAACCCCTAACGCCTGACCTCTAACTCGAACCCCCAACCCTAAGGCCTGACCTCTAACCCGGACACAAACCCCTAACCCCCAATGCCTGACCCCTAACACAAACCCCTAACCCCCAATGCCTGACCTCTAACCCTAACACAAACCCCTGACCCCCAGTGCCTGACCCCTAACCCCCAATGCCTGACCCCTAACACAAACCCCTAACCCCCAATGACTGACCTCTAACCCTAACCCAAACCCCTGACCCCTAACCCCCAATGCCTGACCTCTAACCCTAACCCCTGACCCCTAACCCCCAATGCCTGACCTCTAACCCTAACACCAACCCCAACCCCCAATGCCTGACCTCTAACCCTAACACAAACCCCTGACCCCTAACCCCCAATGCCTGACCCCTAACCCTAACACAAACCCCTAACCCCCAGTGCCTGACCTCTAACCCTAACACAAACCCCTGACCCCTAACCCCCAGTGCCTGACCTCTAACCCTAACACAAACCCCTGACCCCTAACCCCCAATGCCTGACCCCTAACCCTAACACAAACCCCTAACCCCCAGTGCCTGACCTCTAACCCTAACACAAACCCCTGACCCCTAACCCCCAGTGCCTGACCTCTAACCCTAACACAAACCCCTGACCCCTAACCCCCAATGCCTGACCCCTAACCCTAACACAAACCCCTAACCCCCAGTGCCTGACCTCTAACCCTAACACAAACCCCTGACCCCTAACCCCCAGTGCCTGACCTCTAACCCTAACACCAACCCCAACCCCCAATGTCTGACCTCTAACCCTAACACAAACCCCTGACCCCTAACCCCCAATGCCTGACCCCTAACCCTAACACAAACCCCTAACCCCCAGTGCCTGACCTCTAACCCTAACACAAACCCCTGACCCCTAACCCCCAGTGCCTGACCTCTAACCCTAACACAAACCCCTGACCCCTAACCCCCAATGCCTGACCCCTAACCCTAACACAAACCCCTAACCCCCAGTGCCTGACCTCTAACCCTAACACAAACCCCTGACCCCTAACCCCCAGTGCCTGACCTCTAACCCTAACACAAACCCCTGACCCCTAACCCCCAATGCCTGACCCCTAACCCTAACACAAACCCCTAACCCCCAGTGCCTGACCCCTAACCCAAACCCCTGACCCCCAATGCCTGACCCCTAACCCTAACCCCTAACCCCCAATGTCTGACCCCTAACCCCAACCCCTAACCCCTGACCTCTAACCCAAACCCTGACCCCTAACCCTGACCCCCAACCTCTAACCCCTACCCCCTAACCCAGGGGTCGGGAATCGCGCAGACGCCGCCAAAAGATGGCATTCTATCAGATATATCATATTATATTTTACATAATAATCTTTAAAAGGATAAAATTGATATTCGCCATGATTCGTTGAGTTAACGATCTTTAAACATATGAATATGAATAATATGAATATTCATATTTTTCCCAGGCCTTCCTGCTAAACGAAGATCTGGGCGATTCTCTCGACAGCGTGGAAGCGCTGCTGAAGAAACACGAAGATTTTGAGAAATCCCTCAGCGCCCAGGAAGAGAAAATCACCGTAATCCCTTTCATTTTAATTAATTAAATTTCATAAGAAATTTGATTTCTGTTTTATTCCATTATTCCATTCACATTTTAACGATCTCCACTTCCAGTTGCGTTTTCCACGGTCGTCATTTCCACGGTCGTTTCCCTTTGTTCGTTTCCCTATCATTTCCGTATGAAGAATGAACATTTGAATAATGAATATTTTGATAATTAACATTTTAATAATGAATATTTTGATAATTAACATTTTTATAATGATCATTTTTACAATCTCCACTTCCAGTCCCGTTTTCACGGTCGTTTCCCTTTTTCGTTTCCCTATCATTTCCGTATGTAGAATGAACATTTGAATAATTAATATTTTGATAATTAACATTTTAATAATGAATATTTTGATAATTAACATTTTTATAATGATCATTTTTACAATTTCCACTTCCAGTTTCGTTTTCAAAGTCATCATTTTCACGGTCGTTTCCCTTTTTGATTTCCCTATCATTTCCATTTGAATAATTAACATTTGAATCATTTCCATTTTAGTAATTAATATTTTGATAATTAACATTTTTATAATGATCATTTTTATAATTTCCACTTCCAATTTAATTTTCACGGTCATAAGGGTCGTTTTCCTTTTTGATTTCCCTATCATTTCCATTTGAATAATGAACATTTTAATCATTAATATTTGAATCATTTCCATTTTAGTAATTAATATTTTGATAATTAACATTTTTATAATCATTTTTATAATTTCCACTTCCAATTTAATTTTCACGGTCATAAGGGTCGTTTCCCTTTTTGATTTCCCTATCATTTCCATTTGAAGAATGAACATTTTAATCATTAATATTTGAATCATTTCCATTTTAGTAATTAATATTTTGATAATTAACCTTTTTATAATGATCTTTTTTATCATTTCCACTTCCAATTTAATTTTCACGGTCATAAGGGTCGTTTTCCTTTTTGATTTCCCTATCATTTCCATTTGAATAATTAACATTTTAATCATTAATATTTGAATCATTTCCATTTTAGTAATTAATATTTTGATAATTAACATTTTAATAATGAATATTTTGATAATTAACATTTTTATAATGATCATTTTTACAATCTCCACTTCCAGTTCCGTTTTCACGGTCATCATTTTCACGGTCGTTTTCCTTTTTCATTTCCCTATCATTTCCATTTGAATAATTAACATTTGAATCATTTCCATTTTAGTAATTAATATTTTGATAATTAACATTTTTATAATGATCATTTTTATAATTTCCACTTCCAATTTAATTTTCACGGTGATAAGGGTCGTTTTCCTTTTTGATTTCCCTATCATTTCCATTTGAATAATTAACATTTTAATCATTAATATTTGAATCATTTCCATTTTAGTAATTAATATTTTGATAATTAACATTTTTATAATCATTTTTATAATTTCCACTTCCAATTTAATTTTCACGGTCATAAGGGTCGTTTTCCTTTTTGATTTCCCTATCATTTCCATTTGAATAATGAACATTTTAATCATTAATATTTGAATCATTTCCATTTTAGTAATTAATATTTTGATAATTAACCTTTTTATAATGATCATTTTTATCATTTCCACTTCCAATTTAATTTTCACGGTCATAAGGGTCGTTTCCCTTTTTGATTTCCCTATCATTTCCATTTGAATCATTAACATTTGAATAATTTCCATTTTAGTAATTAATATTTTGATAATTAACATTTTTATAATTAATATTTTGATAATTAACATTTTTATAATTTGCACTTCCAATTTAATTTTCACGGTCATCATTTCCATGGTCATAAGGCTCGTTTTCCTTTTTGATTTCCCTATCATTTCCATTTGAATACTGAATATTTGAATAATTTCCATTTTAGTAATTAATATTTTGATAATTAACATTTTACCAATTAATATTTTGATAATTAACATTTTTATAATGATCATTTTTATAATTTCCACTTCCAATTTAATTTTCACCGTCATCATTTTCACGGTCATAAGGGTCGTTTTCCTATTTAATTTTCCTATAATTTCTATTTTAACAATTTCCATTTTAACAATTTCCATTTCCATTTTAATAATTTCCATTTTAACAATTTCCATTTTCATTTTAATAATTTCCATTTTAACAATTTCCATTTTAACAATTTCCATTTCCATTTTTTAATTTCGATTTTGATTTTCACGGTCATCATTTTCACGGTCATAACGGTCGTTTCCCTTTTTAATTTCCCTATAATTTTAATTTAAATAATTTCCATTTTAACAATTTCCATTTTTTAATTTCGATTTTGATTTTCACGGTCATCATTTTCACGGTCATAACTGTCGTTTCCCTTTTTAATTTCCCTATAATTTTAATTTAAATAATTTCCATTTTAACAATTTCCATTTTTTAATTTCGATTTTCACGGTCATCATTTTCACGGTCATAACGGTCCTTTTCCTTTTTAATTTCCCTATAATTTTAATTTAAATAATTTCCATTTGAACAATTTCCATTTCCATTTTAATAATTTCGATTTTGATTTTCACGGTCATCATTTTCACGGTCATAACGGTCGTTTTCCTATTTAATTTTCCAATAATGTCCATTTTAATCATTTCCATTTTAACAATTTCCATTTTGATTTTCATGGTAATAATGGTCATTTTCCTTTTCAGTTTTCCTATAATTTCCATTTTAATAATTATCATTTTAATAATTATCATTCTTACAATTTCCACTTCCATTTTGATTTTCGCGGTCATCATTTTCACGGTCATAACGTTTCTATTTAATTTTCCTATCATTTCCATTTTAACCGTTTCCATTTTAACAATTACATTTTCCATTTTAATAATGTTGATTTTGATTTTCATGGTCATCATTTCATGGTCATTCCTTTTTAATTTTCCTATCATTTCTGTTTTAATCATTTCCATTTTAACAATTTCCATTTTAACAATTTCAATGTTGATTTTAATAATGTTGATTTTATTTTCACGGTCATCATTTTCACGGTCATAATGGTCGTTTCCCTTTTTAATTTCCCTATAATTTTTATTTTAATAATTTCCATTTGAACAATTTCCATTTCCATTTTAATAATTTCCATTTTAACAATTTCAATTTTGATTTTCATGGTAATCAATTTTGATTTTCATGGTTATCATCGTTGTTATATTATTATTATTATTACATTTTGAGTAAGTCAAATTGATTTTCATGGTCATCATTTTCACGCTAATAATGGTCGTTTTCCATTTTAATTTCTATTTTCAGGCCCTGGACGAATTTGCCACCAAACTGATGCAGAACAATCACTATGCCAAAGAGGATGTTTCGAGCCGAAGGGACGCGGTAAGTTTATTATGTTTATTATAGTTATTAATGATATTATTATTATTATTAATGATATTATTAATATAATAATATCATGAAATATTATCTTGAAACTGTTTTGTGGGTCTATGGACTTCAAGAAAGTTATTTATTTATTATTATTATGTTTATTATGTTTATTATATTTAGTATATATTTATTATTATTATTATTATGTTTCTTATATTTTTATTTTTATTATTATTATTATTATTATTATTATTATTATTATTATTATTATTATGTTTCTTATATTTATTATTATTATATTTATTATTATTATTATTATTATTATTATTATTATTATTATTATTATTAGCATCATCTTGAAACTTTTTTGTGGGTCTACAGACCGCAACAAAGATATATATTTATATATTTCATTTGTTATCAATATGTTTATTATATTTTTTATATATATTAATTATTATCATCATTATCTTGAAACTGTTTTGTGGGTCTATGGACCGTAAAAAAAAAAATAATTATTTATATATTACATTTATTACATTTATTATTCTTCTTATATTTCTTATGTTATATTTCTTATTATTAATATTTCTTATACTTATTATATTTTTCCCCCTATTATTTATTGTTTATATTTATTATATCTGTTAATTATATTATATTATATTATTATATTTATTATATCTATTAATTATATTATATTTATTATTATATTTATTATTATGTTTATTAGATTACATTTATTATTTATTTTATTTATTATTATATTTATATTCTTTATTATTATTACTATGGTCTGTAGACCCACAAAACAATTTCTAGATGATGCTAATAATAATGATAATGATAATAATAATAATAATAATAATAATAATAATAATAATACATGTAAATATAATTATCTTGAAACTGTTTTGTGGGTCTACGCACCACAATAAATATATTTATATATTACTTTTATTTTATTTTATTTTATTTTATTTCATTTTATTTTATTTATTACTACTACTACTATTACTATTATTATTATTATTATATACTTATATATTACATTTATACTTAATTAGATTTCTTAGATTTCTATTATTAATATTTATTATACTTATATATTACATTTATTCTTCATTAGATTTCTATGATTAATATTTATTATACTTATATATTCCATTTATTCTTAATTAGATTTCTTCTCTTTCTATGATTGATATTTATTATATATTCCATTTATTCTTAATTAGATTTCTTCTCTTTCTATGATTAATATTTATTATATATTACATCTATTCTTAATTAGATTTCTTCTCTTTCTATGATTAATATTTATTATATATTACATTTATTCTTAATTAGATTTCTTCTCTTTCTATGATTAATCTTTATTATACTTATATATTCCATTTATTCTTAATTAGATTTCTTATCTTTCTATTATTAATATTTATTATGCTTATATATTACATTTCTTCTTAATTAGATTTCTTATCTTTCTATTATTAAT
>NC_135673.1:821868-826868 GCF_964188315.1 Podarcis muralis | reverse complement strand
ATTCCTAATATTGATTGGCATTGTAATATGAATACTAGTAGTATTGCTATTAATACTATTAGTATACATATTAGTAGTATTTCTATTACTAATATTAATTAGCATTGTAATACGAATACTAGTAGTATTGCTATGAATACTAATAGTATACATATTAGTAGTGTTAGTATGAGTAGTATTGGTATTCCTAATATTAATTAGCATTATAATACGAATACTAGTAGTATTGCTATTAATACTATTGGTATACATATTAGTAGTATGAGTAGTATTGGTATTCCTAATATTAATTAGCATTGTAATACGAATACTAGTAGTATTGCTATGAATACTAATAGCATACATATTAGCAGTGTTAGTATGAGTAGTATTGGTATTCCTAATATTAATTAGCATTGTAATATGAATACTAGTAGTATTGCTATTAATACTATTGGTATACATATTAGTAGTATGAGTAGTATTGGTATTCCTAATATTAATTAGCATTGTAATACGAATACTAGTAGTATTGCTATTAATACTATTAGTATACGTATTAGTAGTATTTCTACTACTAATATTAATTAGCATTCTAATACAAATAGTAGTAGTATTGCTATGAATACTATTAATATACATATTAGTAGTATTAGTATGAGTATTGGCATTACTAACATTAATTAGCATTGTAATACGAATACTATTAGTATTGCTATGAATACTAATAGTATACATATTAGTAGTGTTAGTATGAGTAGTATTGGTATTCCTAATATTAATTAGCATTATAATACGAATACTAGTAGTATTGCTATTAATACTATTAGTATACATATTAGTAGCATGAGTAGTATTGGTATTCCTAATATTAATTAGCATTGCAATACGAATACTAGTAGTAACTATATTACTATACTACTATTGTCACTACTACTACTACTACTATTGCTACTATTACTATTGCTATTATCACTACTATTATCACTGCTAATACTATTACTACTACTACTACTACTACTACTATCACCACTATATTACTATTATTACTGTTGTTGTTATTATTACTACTACTACTACTACTACTACTAATTGATAACTATTGATACTGAGAACTTCATTTTTATTATTATTATTACTACTACTACTACTACTACTACTACTACTAATTGATAACTATTGATACTGAGAACTTCATTATTATTATTATTATTATTATTATTATTATTATTATTATTATTATTATTATTACTACTACTACTAATACTAATACTACTATATTACTATTACTATTATTACTACTATTACTACTATTATTACTAAACCCTCCCTCTCCCCCCCCCCCGCCCCAGGGGTCAAGCTGCGGGAAGCCAACCAGCAGCAGCAGTTCAACCGCAACGTGGAGGACATTGAGTTGTGGCTCTACGAGGTCGAAGGTCACCTGGCCTCCGACGACTACGGGAAGGACCTCACCAACGTCCAGAACCTCCAGAAGAAGCACGCCCTCCTGGAGGCCGACGTGGCCGCCCACCAGGTGCCGTTGATTAATATTAATAATTAATAATACTACTACTACTACTACTACTACTACTACTAATAATAATAATAATAATAATAATACAGTTGACCCAGCAAAAGGCTTTTGAACTCATTGAGGTGACCCAGCAAAAGGCTTTTGACCGCATCAAATTGACCCAGCATAATAATAGTAATAATAATAATAATAATAATAATAATAATAATAATAATAATAATAATAATACTAATACAGTTGACCCAGCAAAAGGCTTTTGAACTCATTGAGGTGACCCAGCAAAAGGCTTTTGACCGCATCGAATTGACCCAGCAAAATAATAGTAATAATAATAATAATAATAATAGTAATAATAATAATAATAATAATAATAATAATAATACAGTTGACCCAGCAAAAGGCTTTTGAACTCCTTGAGGTGACCCAGCAAAAGGCTTTTGACCGCATGGAATTGACCCAGCAAAATAATAGTAATAATAATAATAATAATAATAATAATAATAATAATAATAATAATAATAATAATAATAATACAGTTGACCCAGCAAAAGGCTTTTGAACTCATTGAGGTGACCCAGCAAAAGGCTTTTGACCGCATGGAATTGACCCAGCATAATAATAGTAATAATAATAATAATAATAATAATAGTAATAATAATAATAATAATAATAATAATAATAATAATAATAATAATAATAATACAGTTGACCCAGCAAAAGGCTTTTGAACTCCTTGAGGTGACCCAGCAAAAGGCTTTTGACCGCATGGAATTGACCCAGCAAAATAATAGTAATAATAATAATAATAATAATAATAATAATAATAATAATAATAATAATAATAATACAGTTGACCCAGCAAAAGGCTTTTGAACTCATTGAGGTGACCCAGCAAAAGGCTTTTGACCGCATGGAATTGACCCAGCATAATAATAGTAATAATAATAATAATAATAATAGTAGTAATAATAATAATAATAATAATAATAATAATAATAATAATAATAATAATAATAATACAGTTGACCCAGCAAAAGGCTTTTGAACTCATTGAGGTGACCCAGCAAAAGGCTTTTGACCGCATGGAATTGACCCAGCAAAATAATAGTAATAGTAATAATAATAATAATAATAATAATAATAATAATAATAATACAGTTGACCCAGCAAAAGGCTTTTGAACTCCTTGAGGTGACCCAGCAAAAGGCTTCTGACCGCATCGAATTGACCCAGCATAATAATAATAATAATAATAATAATAATAATAATAATAATAATACAGTTGACCCAGCAAAAGGCTTTTGACCGCATCGAATTGACCCAGCAAAATAATAATAATAATAATAATAATAATAATAATAATAATAATAATAATACAGTTGACCCAGCAAAAGGCTTTTGACCGCATCGAATTGACCCAGCAAATTAATAATAATAATAATAATAATAATAATAATAATAATAATAATAATAATAATAGGGGTCATGGGCTCTCAGGGCGCCCCCTCTCCTCCTTAGGGGTCAGGGGTTCTTGGGGCGCCACCTCCGCTCCTTAGGGGTCAGGGGTTCTCGGGGCGCCCCCTCTCCTCCTTAGGGGTCAGGGGCTCTCAGGGCGCCCCCTCTCCTCCTTAGGGGTCAGGGGCTCTCAGGGCGCCCCCTCTCCTTAGGGGTCAGGGGCTCTCGGGGGCCCCCCTCCTTAGGGGTCAGGGGCTCTCGGGCTGCCCCCTCTCCTCCTTAGGGGTCAGGGCCTCTCGGGGCGCCCCCTCTCCTCCTTAGGGGTCAGGGGCTATTGGGGTGCCCCCTCTCCTACTCAGGGGTCAGGGGCTCTCAGGGCGCCTCCTCTGCTTAGGGGTCAGGGGCTCTAGGGGGGCCCCTTCTCCTCCTTAGGGGTCAGGGGCTCTCAGGGCGCCCCCCTCCCCTCCTTAGGGGTCCAGGGCTCTCGGGGCACCCCCTCCCCTCCTTAGGGGTCAGGGGCTCTCAGCTTCCCCCTCCCTTAGGGGTCAGGATCTCTCGGGGTGACCCCCCTCTCCTCCTTAGGGGTCAGGGGCTCTCAGGGAAACCCTGTGGGGGGCGCCCCGAGAGCCCCTGACCCCTAAGGAGGAGAGGGGGCGCCCCGAGAGCCCCTGACCCCTAAGGAGGAGAGGGGGCGCCCCTCCCCTCCTTAGGGGTCAGGGGCTCTCAGGGCGCCCCCTCCCCTCCTTAGGGGTCAGGGGCTCTCGGGGAAACCCTGTGGGGGCACCCCCAGAGCCCCTGACCCCTAAGGAGGAGAGGGGGCGCACCTCCCCTCCTTAGGGGTCAGGGGCTCTCGGGGCGCCCCCCACAGGGTTTCCCTGAGAGCCCCTGACCCCTAAGCAAGTGAGGGGGCGCCCCCCACAGGGTTTCCCTACCCCATTGCCCCTTTTCTCCCCCCTCGGGGTTATGGGTCTCCGCCGTGGGTCGCCGGCCTCAGCCGCCCCTCAGGCACGACGCTCCCTTTCCAGGACCGGATCGACGGCATCGCCATCCAGGCCCGCCAGTTCCAGGAGGCGGCCATTTTGACGCCGGAAACATCCGGAAGAAGCAGGGGGCCTCGGGGGCGCGACCCCATGGCGGCCCGGAAGCAGAAGCTGGCCGACTCGCTCCGCCTCCAGCAGCTCTTCCGGGACGTGGAAGACGAGGAGACCTTCCGGATGTTTCCGGCGTCAAAATGGCCGCCTCCTGGAAGTGGCGGGCTTGGATGGCGATGCGGTCGATCCGGTCCTGGAATGTAAAGAATAGTAATAATAATAGTAATAATATTAATAATTAAAAAAGAAGAAGAAGAAGAAGAATCAAATAATAATAATAATAATTAAAAAATAAGAATAATAAAATAACAAGAATAAAATAATAAGAATAATAATAAAATAGAATAATAATAATAATAATAATAATAATAATAATAATAATGCGTTATTTCTTTCTTACAATGATTAATAGTTTATTATTATTTTTGTTCATTATTTTTATTGTTACAGTGATTCATAGTTTGATTATTATATGTTATTTTTATATATTTTTATACATTATTTTTATGCATTATTTTTCTTCTTACAGTGATTCATAGTTTGATGATTATATGTTATTTTTATATATTTTTATGTATTATTTTTATGGATTATTTTTATTCTTACAGTGATTCATAGTTTGATGATTATATGTTATTTTTATATATTTTTATATATTATTTTTATGCCTTATTTTTATTCTTAAATGTTATTTTTATATATTATTATATATTATTTTTATGCATTATTTTTCTTCTTACAGTGATTCATAGTTTGATTCTTATATGTTATTTTTATATATTATTATATATTATTTTTATGGATTTTTTCCCCCTTAAATGTTATTTTTGTATATTATTATATATTATTTTTATGCATTATTTTTCTTCTTACAGTGATTCATAGTTTGATGATTATATGTTATTTTTATATATTATTATATATTATTTTCATGGATGATT
>NC_135673.1:804368-816868 GCF_964188315.1 Podarcis muralis | reverse complement strand
CTTCACTTCCTGTCTCCTCCCCTTCTTGTCTCCTCCCCTTCCTATCCCCTTCCCTTCCCCAGGGTTATTATTGATTAATTGATTTTGTTCTTCATATTCTTCGTATTTTATGACTACTTCCTGTCCCCGCCCCTTCCTGTCCCCGCCCCTTCCTGTCCCCAGGCCACTTCGCCGCCGATGATGTCAGAGCCAAGCTCTCCGACTTGCACCAGAAGTGGGAATCTCTTAAAGGGAAAGCGTCCCAGCGGCGCCAGGATCTAGAAGATTCCCTGCAGGCCCAGCAATATTTCGCCGACGCTAACGAGGCCGAGTCCTGGATGCGGGAAAAGGAGCCGATCGTTAGCAGCACCGATTACGGGAAAGACGAGGATTCGGCCGAGGTGGGTCCCCAGATTAATTAATCGTTAATCGGTTCATTTGATTGGTTTCCTATTAATGAATCAATGGGGAAAGAGGATTCGGCCGAGGTGGGTCCCCAGATTAATTAATCGTTCATTAATTAACCGTACTATTAATCGTTCATTAATTAACCGTTTATCGGTTCATTTGATTGGTTTCCTGTTAATTAATCAATGGGGAAAGAGAGGATTCGGCCGAGGTGGGTCCCCAGATTAATTAATCGTTCGTTAATTAATCGTTAATCGGTTCGTTTGATTGGTTCTCTATTAATTAATCAATGGGAAAAGAGAGGATTCGGCCGAGGTGGGTCCCCAGATTAATTAACCGTTCGTTAATTAATCGTTTATCGGTTCATTTGATTGGTTTTCTGTTAATTAATCAATGGGAAAAGAGAGGATTCGGCCGAGGTGGGTCCCCAGATTAATTAATCATTAATTAATCGTTTATCGGTTCATTTGATTGGTTTCCTATTAATTAATTAATGGGGAAAGAGAGGATTCGGCCGAGGTGGGTCCCCAGATTAATTAATCGTTCATTAATTAATCGTTTATCGGTTCGTTTGATTGGTTTCCTATTAATTAATCAATGGGAAAAGAGAGGATTCGGCCGAGGTGGGTCCCCAAATTAATTAATCGTTCATTAATTAATTGTTTATCGGTTCATTTGATTGGTTTTCTGTTAATTAATTAATGGGGAAAGAGAGGATTCGGCTGAAGTGGGTCCCAAAACCAGCTTTTTTCGCCTTAAAAATTGCAATTTTTTCCGTTTGCGAAAAAAGGAATTGCAGAATTGCAATGGGATTTCTTTGGACTTTTGTTGCAAATTTACTTGCAGATTTCCCATTTGCAAAAACAATAATTTGCATTTGCAAAAAAAAATAAATTGCATTTGCAAAAAAAAAAAATTGCATTTGCATTGCATTTGCAAAAAAAGATTGCATTTCCATTCCATTTGCAAAAAAAAGATTGCATTTGCATTGCATTTGCAGAAAAAAATCCATTTCCATTCCATTTGCAAAAAAAGATTGCATTTGCATTGCATTTGAAAAAAAAAAAATTGCATTTCCATTCCATTTGCAAAAAAAATTGCATTTCCATTCCATTTGCAAAAAAAGACTGCATTTGCATTGCATTTGCAAAAAAAGGTTTCATTTGCATTCCATTTGCAAAAAGAAGATTGCATTTCCATTCCATTTGCAAAAAAAAATGCATTTGCATTCCATTTGCAAAAAAGAAAGATTGCCTTTGCATTCCATTTGCAAATCTACTTGCAGTTTTTCCATTTGCAAAAAAAATAAAAAATAGCACAGTTGCAATTGGATTTATTCAGATCCCATTGCAAATTTTGCATTTGCAAAAAAAGCAATATCACAGTTGCAATTGGATTTATTCAGATTCCGTTGCAAATCTAGTAGCAAATTTTCCATTTGCAAAAATAAATAAATAGCATAGTTGAAATTGGAATTACTCTGGTCCTGTTGCAAATCTAGTTGCAGATTTTCCATTTGCAAAACAATTAAATAGCATAGTTGAAATTGGAATTATTCTGGTCCTGTTGCAAATCTAGTTGCAAATTTTCCATTTGCAAAAAAAATAAATAGCATAGTTGAAATTGGAATTTTTCAGGTCCTGTTGCAAATCTAGTTGCAGATATTCCATTTGCAAAAAAAGAGAGAGCGATAACACAATTGCAACTGGAATTTTTCTGGCCCTGGAATTTAAACTGGTGCAAATCCGGTTGGTGCTCAAAATTTGCATGTTTTGCATTTGTTTTCCATTGGCAAAGAAAGCAATAGCACAGTTGCAATTGGAATTTTTCAAGTCCCGTTGCAAATCTACTTGCAGATTTTGCATTTGCCAAAAAAAGAGCGATCGTACAATTGCAATTGGAATTTTCCCGGCTCCATTGCAAATGCAGTTGGTGTTCGAAATTTGCAGACGTTGCATTTGCAAACAAAAGCAATAGCACAGTTGCACTTGGATTTATTCAGATTCCGTTGCAAAGTTTGCATTTGCAAAAAAAAGCAATATCACAGTTGCAATTGGAATTATTCTGGTCCTGTTGCAAATCTAGTTGCACGTTTTTCATTTGCAAAAAATAAATAAATAGCACAGTTGCAATTGGAGTTATTCAGGTCCTGTTGCAAATCTAGTTGCAGATTTTCCATTTGCAAAACAATTAAATAGCATAGTTGAAATTGGAATTATTCTGGTCCTGTTGCAAA
Source organism: Podarcis muralis (assembly GCF_964188315.1). Taxonomy (NCBI): domain Eukaryota; kingdom Metazoa; phylum Chordata; class Lepidosauria; order Squamata; family Lacertidae; genus Podarcis; species Podarcis muralis. The sequence continues at coordinate 814,245 of NC_135673.1, read as the reverse complement.
TCTAGTTGCACATTTTCCATTTGCAAAAAAAAAGAAATAGCATAGTTGAAATTGGAATTACTCTGGTCCTGTTGCAAATCTAGTTGCAGATTTTCCATTTGCAAAACAATTAAATAGCATAGTTGAAATTGGAATTATTCTGGTCCTGTTGCAAATCTAGTTGCAAATTTTTCATTTGCAAAAAAAATAAATAGCATAGTTGAAATTGGAATTTTTCAGGTCCTGTTGCAAATCTAGTTGCAGATTTTGCATTTGCCAAAAAAAGAGCGATCGTACAATTGCAATTGGAATTTTCCCGGCTCCATTGCAAATGCAGTTGGTGTTCGAAATTTGCAGACGTTGCATTTGCAAACAAAAGCAATAGCACAGTTGCACTTGGATTTATTCAGATTCCGTTGCAAAGTTTGCATTTGCAAAAAAAAGCAATATCACAGTTGCAATTGGAATTATTCTGGTCCTGTTGCAAATCTAGTTGCACGTTTTTCATTTGCAAAAAATAAATAAATAGCACAGTTGCAATTGGAGTTATTCAGGTCCTGTTGCAAATCTAGTTGCAGATTTTCCATTTGCAAAACAATTAAATAGCATAGTTGAAATTGGAATTATTCTGGTCCTGTTGCAAATCTAGTTGCACATTTTCCATTTGCAAAAAAAAAAGAAATAGCATAGTTGAAATTGGAATTACTCTGGTCCTGTTGCAAATCTAGTTGCAGATTTTCCATTTGCAAAACAATTAAATAGCATAGTTGAAATTGGAATTATTCTGGTCCTGTTGCAAATCTAGTTGCAAATTTTTCATTTGCAAAAAAAATAAATAGCATAGTTGAAATTGGAATTTTTCAGGTCCTGTTGCAAATCTAGTTGCAGATTTTGCATTTGCCAAAAAAAGAGCGATCGTACAATTGCAATTGGAATTTTCCCGGCTCCATTGCAAATCCGGTTGGTGCACCAAATTTGCAGATTTTGCATTTGCAAACAAAAGCAATAGCACAGTTGCACTTGGATTTATTCAGATTCCGTTGCAAAGTTTGCATTTGCAAAAAAAAGCAATATCACAGTTGCAATTGGAATTATTCTGGTCCTGTTGCAAATCTAGTTGCACGTTTTTCATTTGCAAAAAAATAAATAAATAGCACAGTTGCAATTGGAGTTATTCAGGTCCTGTTGCAAATCTAGTTGCAAATTTTCCATTTGCAAAACAATTCCAGTCCCATTGCAAATGCAGTTGGTGTTCGAAATTTGCAGACGTTGCATTTGCAAAGAATGCAATAGCGCAGTTGCAATTGCAATTGGGATTTTTCAAGTCCCGTTGCAAATCTACTTGCAGACTTTACAGTTGCAAAATAAATTGCACAATTGCAATTGGAGTTATTCAGGTCCTGTTGCAAATCTAGATGCAAGTTTTCCATTTGCAAAAGAAACTGATAGCACAGTTGCAATTGGAGTTATTCAGGTCCTGTTGCAAATCTAGTTGCAAATTTTCCATTTGCAAAAAAAAGGAAGCAATAGCAGAGTTGTAATTGGAATTATTTTGGTGCCGTTTCAAATCCAGTTGGTGCAAAATTTGCAGATTTTGCATTTGCAAATAAAAGCAATAGCACAGTTGCAATTGGATTTATTCAGCTTCCATTGCAAGTCTATTTGCAGACTTTTGCAAAAAAAATAAATAGCATAGTTGAAATTGGAATTATTCAGGTCCTGTTGCAAATCTAGTTGCAGATTTTCCATTAGCAAAATAAATAAATAGAATAGTTGAAATTGGAATTATTCTGGTCCTGTTGCAAATCTAGTTGCAAATTTTCCATTTGCAAAAAAAAGGAAGCAATAGCAGAGTTGTAATTGGAATTATTTTGGTGCCGTTTCAAATCCAGTTGGTGCTCAAAATTTGCAGATTTTGCATTTGCAAATAAAAGCAATAGCACAGTTGCAATTGGATTTATTCAGCTTCCATTGCAAGTCTATTTGCAGACTTTCCATTTGCAAAAAAAAAAAAGAAAAGCCATAGTATAGTTGCAATTGGAATTATTCAGATTCCATTGCAAATTTTGCATTTGCAAAAAAAGCAATATCACAGTTGCAATTGGAGTTATTCAGGTCCTGTTGCAAATCTAGATGCAAGTTTTCCATTTGCAAAAGAAACTGATAGCACAGTTGCAATTGGATTTATTCAGGTCCCATTGCAAATTTTCCATTTGCCAAAAAAGAAGCAATAGCAGAGTTGTAATTGGAATTATTTTGGTGCCGTTGCAAATCCAGTTGGTGCTCAAAATTTGCAGATTTTGCATTTGCAAACAAAAGCAATAGCACAGTGGCAATTGGATTTATTCAGATTCCGTTGCAAAGTTTGCTTTTGCAAAAAAAGCGATATCACAGTTGCAATTGGAATTATTCAGATCCCGTTGCAAATTTTCCGTTTGCAGAAAAGAGCAATAGCACAGTTGCAATTGGACTTACTCCGATTCCGTCACAAATTATCCGTTTGCAAAAAAAAAAGGAATTGTATAGTTGCAATTAGAGTTATTCAGGTTGCAATTGCAAATCCGGTTGTTGCAATTGGATTTATTCCGTTCCCGTTGCAAATCCGGTTCGTGTTCAAAATGTGCAGATTTCACATTTGCAAAAAATGCAGTAATTCATATTCCGTTGCAAATCTAGTTGCAATTTTTCCATTTGCAAAATAAATAAATAGCACAGTTGCAATTGGAATTATTCAGGTCCTGTTGCAAATTTAGTTGCAGACTTTCCATTTGCAAAAAAAGCAATAGCACAGTTGCAATTGGAGTTATTCAGGTCCTGTTGCAAATTTTTCATTTGCAAACAAAATAAAAATAGTAGAGTTGCAATTGGAATTATTCCAGCTGCGTTGCAAATCCTGTGGGTTTTCAAAATTTGCAGATTTTGCATTTGCAAAAATAAATAAATGCAATAGTCCAATTGCAATTTTGCAAATCCGGTTGTTGCAATTCGAATTATTCCGATTGCCAAAAAAATAATAATTCAATAGTACAATTGCAATTCTACTTATTCACTTTATTATATTATATATATTATTATACATTTTATATTACATATTATATATTTTTGTTTTTTATTATATATTATATTATATTGTATTATATAATATTGCATTATATTATATTATATTATATTATATTATATTATATTATATTATATTATTATATTATATTATATTATATTATATTATATTGCAATTTTGCAAATCCGGTTGTTGCAATTCGAATTATTCCAGTTGCCAAAATAATAATAATTCAATAGTACAATTGCAATTCTACTTAATCACTTTATTATATTATATATTATATATTTTTATTTTTTATTATATATTTATTATATATTGTATTATATTGTATGATATAATATTGCATTATATTGCATTATACTGCATTATATTATATTATATTATATTATATTATATTATATTATATTATATTATATTATATTATTATATTGCAATTTTGCAAATCCGGTTGTTGCAATTCGAATTATTCCGGTTGCCAAAATAATAATAATTCAATAGTACAATTGCAATTCTACTTAATCACTTTATTATATTATATATTATATATTTTTATTTTTTATTATATATTTATTATATATTATATTATATTGTATGATATAATATTGCATTATATTGCATTATACTGCATTATACTGCATTATATTATATTATATTATATTATATTATATTATATTATATTATATTATATTATATTATATTATTATATTGCAATTTTGCAAATCCGGCTGTTGCAATTCAAATTATTCCGGTTGCCCAAAAAATAATAATTCAATAGTACAATTGCAATTCTACTTATTCACTTTATTATATTATATATTATATATTTTTATTTTTTATTATATATTTATTATATATTGTATTATATTCTATTCTATTGTATGATAGAATATTGCATTATATTGCATTATACTGCATTATATTATATTGCATTATACTGCATTATTATATTATATTATATTATATTATATTATATTATATTATATTATATTATATTATATATTTTTATTTTTATTATATATTTATTATATATTCTATTCTATTCTATTGTATGATAGAATATTGCATTATATTGCATTATACTGCATTATATTATATTGCATTATACTGCATTATTATATTATATTATATTATATATTTTTATTTTTTATTATATATTTATTATATATTGTATTCTATTCTATTCTATTGTATGATAGAATATTGCATTATATTGCATTATACTGCATTATATTATCTTGCATTATACTGCATTATTATATTATATTATATTATATTATATATTTTTATTTTTTATTATATATTTATTATATATTGTATTCTATTCTATTCTATTGTATGATAGAATATTGCATTATATTGCATTATACTGCATTATATTATCTTGCATTATACTGCATTATTATATTATATTATATTATATTATATATTTTTATTTTTTATTATATATTTATTATATATTGTATTCTATTCTATTCTATTGTATGATAGAATATTGCATTCTATTGCATTATACTGCATTATATTATATTGCATTATACTGCATTATTATATTATATTATATTATATTATATTATATATTTTTATTTTTTATTATATATTTATTATATATTCTATTCTATTCTATTGTATGATAGAATATTGCATTATATTGCATTATACTGCATTATATTATATTGCATTATACTGCATTATTATATTATATTATATTATATTATATTATATTATATTATATTATATTATATTATATTATATTATATTATATTATATTATTATATTGCATTATACTGCATTATTATATTATATTATATTATATTATATTATATTATATTATATTATATTATATTATATTCCATTGTTGCAATTCGAATTATTCTCGATTTATTCTGTCATTTTTTCCTTCCCGTTTTTCAGGCGCTCCTCAAAAAGCACGAAGCGCTGATGTCGGATCTGAGCGCCTATGGGAGCAGCATTCAAGCGCTGCGGGAGCAAGCCCAGGCCTGCCGGGTAAGAATATAATATATTATCATTATCATTATTACTACTACTACTCGTAGTAGTAGTAGTTATAATAATAATTAATATTAGTACTATTATTACTACTACTAATAATAATAATTTATTATTATTATTATTAACAACAACAACAGCAAAACAACAACAAAACAACTAGTACTAGTACTAAGAATATATTATTATTATTATCATTATCATTATTATTATTCTTGCTACTACTACTGTATTATTATTATTATTACTAGTAGTAGTAGTAGTTATAATAATAATAATAATAATAATAATAGTGCTATTACTATTACTATTACTAATATATTATTATTATTATTATTATTATTATTATTATTATTATTAACAACAACAAAACAACAATACTAGCAGCAGTAGTAATAATAATAATAGTAATAACAATAACAACAACAACAACAACAACAACAAAACAACTAGTACTAGTACTAAGAACATATTATTACTACTAGTAGTAGTAGTTATAGTTATAATAATAATTAATATTATTACTATTACTATTACTAATTTATTATTATTATTATTATTATTATTATTATTATTATTATTCGCAACAACAAAACAACTAGTACTAGTACTAAGAATATATTATTATTATTGTTATTAGTAGTAGTAGTAGTTATAATAATAATATTAGTGCTATTACTATTACTATTACTATTACTATTACTAATATATTATTATTATTCACAACATCAAAACAACATTAGTACCAGCAGTAGCAGTAATAATAATAATAATAATAATAATAATAATAATAATAGTAATAATAGTAATAACAATAATAACAATAATAACAACAAAACAACTAGTACTAGTACTAAGAATATATTACTACTTGTAATCATAATAATTACTATTAGTACTAATACTATTACTAAGAATACATTATTATTATTATTATTATTATTATTATTATTATTATTATTATTAACAACAACAAAACAACAATGCTACTATTACTACTAGTAGTAGTAGTCAACAATGCTACTATTATTACTACTACTATTAGTAGTAATAATAGTAGCATTGTACTACTAGTAGTAGTAGTAGTAGTAGTAGTAGTAGTAATAATAATAATAATAATAATAAATCATTAATAATCCTCGCCTCTCTCCCCCCAGCAACAAGTCGCTCCCACCGACGACGAGACCGGCAAGGAGCTGGTCCTCGCCCTATATGACTACCAGGAGAAAAGCCCCCGCGAGGTGACCATGAAAAAGGGCGATATCCTGACCTTACTCAACAGCACCAACAAGGTAACTCGGCCCTCTTTTTCGCCCCATAGGCTTGGAGCTTGGGGGGGGGATTTGACCCCATCGTTCAGCTTTGAAAAAGCCCATTTTACCCCATAGTTCAGCTTTTTCAAAGCATTTCCCCCCATAGTTCAGCTTTTTCAAAGAGTTTCCCCCCATAGTTCAGCTTTCCCCCCATAGTTCAGCTTTCCACCCCATAGTTCAGCTTTTTCAAATCGTTTTCCCCCGTAGTTCAGCTTTTCCAAAGCGTTTCCCCCCATAGTTCAGCGTTTCCCCCCATAGTTCAGCTTTCCCCCCCATAGTTCAGCTTTTTCAAAGCGTTTCCCCCCATAGTTCAGCTTCCCCCCCATAGTTCAGCTTTTTCAAAGCATTTCCCCCCATAGTTCAGCTTTTTCAAAGAGTTTCCCCCCATAGTTCAGCTTTCCCCCCCATAGTTCAGCTTTTCCAAAGCGTTTCCCCCCATAGTTCAGCTTTCCCCCCATAGTTCAGCTTTTTCAAAGCATTTCCCCCATAGTTCAGCTTTTTCAAAGCCTTTCCCCCCATAGTTCAGCTTTTTCAAAGCGTTTCCCCCCATAGTTCAGCGTTTCCCCCCATAGTTCAGCCTTTCCCCCCATAGTTCAGCTTTTTCAAAGTGTTTCCCCCATAGTTCAGCGTTTCCCCCCATAGTTCAGCTTTCCCCCCATAGTTCAGCTTTTTCAAAGCATTTCCCCCCATAGTTCAGCCTTTCCCCCCATAGTTCAGCTTTTTCAAAGTGTTTCCCCCCATAGTTCAGCTTTCCCCCATAGTTCAGCTTCCCCCCCATAGTTCAGCTTTTTCAAAGAGTTTCCCCCCATAGTTCAGCCTTTCCCCCCCCATAGTTCAGCTTTTTCAAAGCATTCCACCCCATAGTCCAGCTTTCCCCCCATAGTTCAGCGTTTCCCCCCATAGTTCAGCCTTTCCCCCCATAGTTCAGCTTTTTCAAAGTGTTTCCCCCATAGTTCAGCGTTTCCCCCGATAGTTCAGCTTTCCCCCCCATAGTTCAGCTTTTTCAAAGCATTTCCCCCCATAGTTCAGCCTTTCCCCCCATAGTTCAGCTTTTTCAAAGTGTTTCCCCCCATAGTTCAGCGTTTCCCCCCATAGTTCAGCTTTACCCCCCCATAGTTCAGCTTTTTCAAAGCGTTTCCCCCCATAGTTCAGCGTTTCCCCCCATAGTTCAGCCTTTCCCCCCATAGTTCAGCTTTTTCAAAGTGTTTCCCCCCATAGTTCAGCGTTTCCCCCCATAGTTCAGCTTTCCCCCCCATAGTTCAGCTTTTTCAAAGCGTTTCCCCCCTAGTTCAGCTTTCCCCCCATAGTTCAGCTTTTTCAAAGCATTTCCCCCCATAGTTCAGCTTTCCCCCCCATCGTTCAACTTTTTCAAAGCATTTCCCCCCATAGTTCAGCATTTTCAAAGCGTTTCCCCCCATAGTTCAGCATTTTCAAAGCATTTACCCCCATAGTTCAGCTTTCCCCCCATAGTTCAGCTTTTCCAACACATTTCCCCCCATAGTTCAGCTTTCCCCCCATAGTTCAGCTTTTTCAAAGCATTTCCCCCCATAGTTCAGCTTTTTCAAAGCATTTCCCCCCATAGTTCAGCTTTTTCAAAGCCTTTCCCCCCATAGTTCAGCTTTTTCAAAGCGTTTCCCCCCATAGTTCAGCGTTTCCCCCCATAGTTCAGCCTTTCCCCCCATAGTTCAGCTTTTTCAAAGAGTTTCCCCCCATAGTTTAGCTTTACCCCCCATAGTTCAGCTTTTTCAAAGCGTTTTCCCCCATAGTTCAGCTTTTCCCCCCATAGTTCAGCTTTCCCCCCATAGTTCAGCTTCCCCCCCATAGTTCAGCTTTTTCAAAGCGTTTCCCCCCATAGTTCAGCTTCCCCCCCCATAGTTCAGCTTTTTCAAAGCATTCCACCCCATAGTCCAGCTTTCTTTAGGATTTTACCCCATAGCTCAGCTTTCTTTAGGATTTCACCCCATAGTTGTGGATTTCACCCCATAGATGTGGGGCTTTTTTAGGATTTCACCCCATAGTTGTGGGTTTTACCCCATAGTTTTTGAGTTTTCTCTAGGATTTGACCCCATAGTTGTGGATTTCACCCCATAGCTGTTGGACTTTCTTTAGGATTTGACCCCATAGTTGTGGATTTCACCCCATAGTTCTTGATCTTTCTTTAGGATTTCACCCCATAGATGTTGAGCTTTCTTTAGGATTTTACCCGATAGTTCAGCTTTCTTTAGGATTTCACCCCATAGTTGCGGGTTTCACCCCATAGTTTTTGAGTTTTCTCTAGGATTTGACCCCATAGTTGTGGATTTCACCCCATAGCTATTGGACTTTCTTTAGGATTTCACCCCATAGTTGCGGATTTCACCCCATAGCTGTTGGACTTTCTTTAGGATTTCACCCCATAGTTCCGGATTTCACCCCATAGCTGTTGGACTTTCTTTAGGATTTCACCCCATAGTTGTGGATTTCACCCCATAGATGTGGGGCTTTTTTAGGATTTCACCCCATAGTTGTGGATTTCACCCCATAGCTGTTGGACTTTCTTTAGGATTTCACCCCATAGTTGTGGATTTCACCCCATAGTTTTTGAGTTTTCTCTAGGATTTCACCCCATAGTTGTGGATTTTACCACATAGTTGTGGGCCCTTATGAAGGATTTGACCCCATAGATGTGGGGCTTTATGAAGGATTTGACCCCATAGTTGCGAATTTCACCCCATAGCTGTTGAGCTTTCTTTAGGATTTTACCCCATAGGTGTTGGACTTTTTTTTAGGATTTCACCCCATAGTTGTGGGTTTCACTCCATAGTTTTTGAGTTTTCTTTAGGATTTCACCCCATAGTTGTGGATTTCACCCCATAGTTCTTGATCTTTCTTTAGGATTTCACCCCATAGCTGTTGAGCTTTCGTTAGGATTTTACCCCATAGGTGCTGGACTTTTCTTTAGGATTTGACCCCATAGTTCTGGGTTTCACCCCATAGTTCTTGATCTTTCTTTAGGATTTTACCCCATAGTTGTGGATTTCACCCCATAGTTTTTGAGTTTTCTTTAGGATTTCACCCCATAGTTGCGGGTTTCACCCCATAGTTTTTGACTTTCTTTAGGATTTCACCCCATAGCTGTGGATTTTACCCCATAGATGTGGGGCTTTCTTCGGATTTGACCCCATAGTTGTGGGTTTTACCCCATAGTTTTTGACTTTCTTTAGGATTTCACCCCATAGCTGTGGATTTTACCCCATAGATGTGGGGCTTTCTTCGGATTTGACCCCATAGTTGTGGGTTTTACCCCATAGTTTTTGACTTTTCTTTAGGATTTGACCCCATAGTTATGGAATTGACCCCATAGATGTGGGGCCTTTTCAGGATTCGACCCCATAGTTGTGGGTTTCACCCCATAGTTTTTGACTTTAGGATTTGACCCCATAGTTGTGGATTTCACCCCATAGATGTCGAGCTTTCTTTAGGATTTGACCCCATAGGTGTCGAGCTTTCTTTAGGATTTCACCCCATAGCTGTTGAG
>NC_135673.1:781868-789368 GCF_964188315.1 Podarcis muralis | reverse complement strand
ATCGTGACTTGATATGATTTATTAATTCTAATAATTCATTAAAATCACTTATTAAAATAATTACAAGCTCTTCGGCTTTCTCGTGACTTGATAGTCTTTATTAATTCTAATAATTCTTTATAATCACTTATTAAAATAATTACAAGCTCTTCGGCTTTCTCGTGACTTGATAGTCTTTATTAATTCTAATAATTATTTATAATCACTTACTAAAATAATTACAAGCTATTAGGATTTATCGTGACTTGATATGATTTATTAATTCTAATAATTCTCTAAAATAACTTACTAAAATAATTACAAGCTGTTAGGATTTATCGTGACTTGATATGATTTATTAATTCTAATAATTCATTAAAATCACTTATTAAAATAATTACAAGCTCTTCGGCTTTCTCGTGACTTGATAGTCTTTATTAATTCTAATAATTCTTTATAATCACTTACTAAAATAATTACAAACTGTTAGGATTTATCGTGACTTGATATGATTTATTAATTCTAATAATTCATTAAAATCACTTATTAAAATAATTACAAGCTGTTAGGATTTATCGTGACTTGATATGATTTATTAATTCTAATAATTCATTAAAATCACTTATTAAAATAATTACAAGCTCTTCGGCTTTCTCGTGACTTGATAGTCTTTATTAATTCTAATAATTCTTTACAATCACTTATTAAAATAATTACAAGCTGTTAGGAATTATCGTGACTTGATATTCTTTATTAATTCTAATAATTCTCTAAAATCGCTTACTAAAATAATTACAAGCTCTTAGGCTTTCTCGTGACTTGATAGTCTTTATTAATTCTAATAATTCATTAAAATCACTTATTAAAATAATTACAAGCTATTAGGATTTATTGTGACTTGATGTTATTTATTAATTCTAATAATTCATTAAAATCACTTATTAAAATAATTACAAGCTATTAGGATTGATCGTGACTTGATGCTATTTTATAATCCTAATAATTTATTAAAATCTCTTATGAAAACAATTACAAGCTATTAGGATTGATCGTGACTTGATATGATTTATTAATTCTAATAATTCTTTATAATCACTTACTAAAATAATTACAAGCTATTAGGATTTATTGTGACTTGATGTTATTTATTAATCCTAATAATTGATTAAAATCTCTTATTAAAACAATTACAAGCTATTAGGATTGATGGTGACTTGATGTTATTTATTAATCCTAATAATTTATTAAAATCTCTTATGAAAACAATTACAAGCTATTAGGATTGATCGTGACTTGATATGATTTATTAATTCTAATAATACACTAAAATCATTCATTAAAATCGTTATCAATTAGAATAATACACTAAAACCATTTATTAAAATCATTATACATTCTTAGGATTTATCATGACTTGATATTCTTGATTGTAATAATTAAAGTTACTTATTAAAAGAATTACAAGCTATTAGGATTTCTCGTGCCTTGATATGATTTATTAATTCTAATAATTCCTTAAAGTTACTTCTTAAAATAATTGCAAGCTATTAGGATTTCTCGTGACTTGATATGATTTATTAATTCTAATAATTCCTTAAAGTTACTTATTAAAATAATTACAAGCTATTCGGATTTATCATGACTTGATATTCTTTATTCTAATAATTAAAATCGCTTCTTAAAATAATGACAAGCTATTAGGATTTATCGGGACTTGATATTCTTGATGAAATCTGATTATTGGTAAAATATTATTATTATTATTATTATTATTATTATTATTATTATTATTATTATTCTTTTATTATTCTTTTTATTGAAACCAAGCCAGATGGGCGGGAAATAATATCTTATTATTATTATTATTATTATTATTATTATTATTATTACCCAACCAGATGGGTGGGAAATAATATAGTATTATTATTATTATTATCATCATCATCATACTTATTATTATCATTTATTATTATCATACTATTTATTATTATATTTATTAATTATTATATTTATTATTATGTATTATTTATGCTTATAATTTATTATTTTATTATTTTTATTTTTCATTCTTATTATTTTTAATTTTATTTTTATTCTATTATTTATTTTTATTCTATTATTTATTTTTTATTATTTTTTATTCTTATTATTTATTAATATTAATATTAATATTAATATTAATATTAATATAATTAAAAAATGATCAGGGCTTCTCATGAATGGGTTTTCTGCCCCTCCTCTAACTTCTCCGCCCCTCCTTCCCCCCGCCTGCCCCCCAAGCATGACCCCGCCCCCCCCGGCCTGCGACCCCTTGATCTCCCCATAACCGGACTAACTCCCAGCATGCTCTTCTGCTGTGTCCCTTCTAGGACTTTGCTAACCAAGGAAGCCGGGAGCGTCTCTCTGCGCATGAAAATGGTGGAGGAACTGTGAGTAGGACCCCTTTTTTCCCCGCCTGCCCCCCAAGTGTGGGGCGGGGCGTGGATTTCGGGATTTTTGTCCCAGGGCGTATGATCTGGGGAGGGCGGGGTATTTAATAATAATAATAATTATTATTATTATTATTATTTGAGTAGGACCCCTTTTGTTCCGCCTGCCCCCCAAGTGTGGGGCGTGGCGTGGCATGTATTTTGGGAATTTTCTCCAATGGCATATGATCTGGGGGGGGGCGGAGTGTTTAATAATTCTTAGGAAACGGGGAGGATATTATTATTATTATTATTATTATTATTATTATTATTATTTTGCTGGGTCACCTCAATGAGGTCAAAAGCCTCATACATACACACACACACACACACACACACACATATACATATATACACACACACACACACACACACACAGATACATTTATATATATATACACACATACACACATATACATATATCTATACACACACACACATGCATATACACACAAACATACACATACACACACATATACACACATGTACATAAATACACACACACATACATATATCTATACACACACACATATATATGCATACACACACACACACACATACATACATATATCTATACACACACATGCATATACGCACAAACATACTTATAAACACACACACATATATATATATGCACACACACATGCATATATATATGTATGTAAGCACACACATACACACTACACACACATATCTATATACACACATACACACATATACATATACACACACACACACACACACACACACACAGATACATTTATATATATATACACACATACACACATATACATATATCTATACACACACACACACATGCATATACACACAAACATACACATACACACACACATATACACACATGTACATAAATACACACACATGTACACACACACATGTACACACACACACACATACACACACACATGTACTCTCTCTCTCACACAGGCATACACACACACACACACGTATATACACACACACACACATATACACACACATGTACTCACACACATGTACACACACACACACACACACACACACACACACACACACGTGCGATGCGGTCGAAAGCCTTTTCCGGACTGGCTTTCCTCTGCCCCCACTTATGGGTCTGCCCCCCACTTATGGGTCTTTCTCTCCCCCCCTCTGCTCCCCACTTATGTTTCTGCCCCATTTATGGGTCTGCCCCCCACTTATGGGTCTTTCTCTCCCCCCTCTGCCCCCCACTTATGGGTCTCCCCTCTCTGCCCCCCACTTATGGGTCTCCCTCTCCCCCTCTGCCCCCCACTTATGGGTCTTTCTCTCCCCCCCTCTGCCCCCCACTTATGGGTCTTTCTCTCCCTCCCTCTGCCCCGCACATATGGGTCTGCCCCCCACTTATGGGTCTTCCTCTCCCCCCCTCTGCCCCCCACTTATGGGTCTTTCTCTCCCTCCCTCTGCCCCCCACTTATGGGTCTGCCCCCCACTTATGGGTCTTCCTCTCCCCCCTCTGCCCCCCACTTATGGGTCTTCCTCTCCCCCCCTCTGCCCCCCACTTATGGGTCTTTCTCTCCCTCCCTCTGCCCCCCACTTATGGGTCTGCCCCCCACTTATGGGTCTTTCTCTCCATACATCGAGGTCCAAAGCCTTTTTCCGGCTCCACGCGACGCAGTCGAAAGCCTTTTCCGGACTGCCTTTCCTCTGCCCCCCATTTATGGGTCTCTGCCCCCCGCTTATGGGTCTTTCTCTCCCTCCCTCTGCCCCCCACTTATGGGTCTTTCTCTCCATACATCGAGGTCCAAAGCCTTTTTCCGGCTCCACGCGACGCGGTCGGAAGCCTTTTCTGGACTGGCTTCCCTCTGCCCCCCATTTATGGGTCTCTGCCCCCCACTTATGGGTCTTTCTCTCCCCCCTCTGCCCCCCACTTATGGGTCTTTCTCTCCCCCCCTCTGCCCCCCACTTATGGGTCTTTCTCTCCATACATCGAGGTCAAAAGCCTTTTTCTGGCTCCACGCGACGCGGTCGAAAGCCTTTTCGGTCCCGGTCCCGGGTGCGAAACCTGACAGCCTTTTTCCCTCTGCCCCCCATTTATGGGTCTTTCTCCCCCCCTCTGCCCCCATTTATGGGTCTCCCCCCTCTGCCCCCATTTATGGGTCTCTCCCCCCTCTGCCCCCCACTTGTGGGTCTCCCCCCTCTGCCCCCACTTATGGGTCTTTCTCTCCCTCCCTCTGCCCCCCACTTATGGGTCTTTCTCTCCCTCCCTCTGCCCCCCACTTATGGGTCTTTCTCTCCCTCAGCCCCCCACTTATGGGTCTTTCTCTCCATACATCGAGGTCCAAAGCCTTTTCCCGGCTCCACGCGACGCGGTCGGAAGCCTTTTCCGGACTGGCTTCCCTCTGCCCCCCACTTATGGGTCTCTGCCCACCACTTATGGGTCTTTCTCTCCCTCCCTCTGCCCCCCACTTATGGGTCTTTCTCTCCATACATCAAGGTCCAAAGCCTTTTTCCGGCTCCACGCGACGCAGTCGAAAGCCTTTTCCGGACTGCCTTTCCTCTGCCCCCCATTTATGGGTCTCTGCCCACCACTTATGGGTCTTTCTCTCCCTCCCTCTGCCCCCCACTTATGGGTCTTTCTCTCCATACATCGAGATCCAAAGCCTTTTCCCGGCTCCACGCGACGCGGTCGGAAGCCTTTTCCGGACTGGCTTCCCTCTGCCCCCCACTTATGGGTCTCTGCCCCCCACTTATGGGTCTTTCTCTCCCTCCCTCTGCCTCCACTTATGGGTCTTCCTCTCCCCCCTCTGCCCCCCACTTATGGGTATTTCTTCCCCCCCTCTGCCCCCATTTATGGGTCTCTCCCCCCTCTGCCCCCCACTTATGGGTCTCTGCCCCCCACTTATGGGTCTGCCCCCCACTTATGGGTCTGCCCCCCACTTATGGGTCTTTCTCTCCATACATCGAGGTCAAAAGCCTTTTTCTGGCTCCACGCGATGCGGTCAAAAGCCTTTTCCGGACTGCCTTTCCTCTGCCCCCCACTTATGGGTCTCTGCCCACCACTTATGGGTCTTTCTCTCCCTCCCTCTGCCCCCCACTTATGGGTCTTTCTCTCCATACATCAAGGTCCAAAGCCTTTTTCCGGCTCCACGCGACGCAGTCGAAAGCCTTTTCCGGACTGCCTTTCCTCTGCCCCCCATTTATGGGTCTCTGCCCACCACTTATGGGTCTTTCTCTCCCTCCCTCTGCCCCCCACTTATGGGTCTTTCTCTCCATAAATCGAGGTCAAAAGCCTTTTTCTGGCTCCACGCGACGCAGTCGAAAGCCTTTTCCGGACTGCCTTTCCTCTGCCCCCCATTTATGGGTCTCTGCCCACCACTTATGGGTCTTTCTCTCCCTCCCTCTGCCCCCCACTTATGGGTCTTCCTCTCCCCCCCTCTGCCCCCCACTTATGGGTCTTTCTCTCCATACATCGAGGTCAAAAGCCTTTTTCTGGCTCCACGCGACGCGGTCGAAAGCCTTTTTCCGGACTGGCTTCCCTCTGCCCCCCACTTATGGGTCTCTGCCCCCCACTTATGGGTCTCCCCCCTCTGTCCCCCACTTATGGGTCTTCTCTGCCCCCCAGGTACGCCTCCCTCCTGGAACTGGGCGAGAAGCGGAAGTCCATGCTGGAGAAGAGCTGCAAGAAGTTCACCCTCTTCCGGGAAGCCAACGAATTGCAGCAGTGGATCCACGAGAAGGAGGCGGCCCTGACCAATGAGGAGGTCGGGGCGGATCTGGAGCAGGTGGAGGTGCTGCAGAAGAAGTTTGACGACTTCCAGAAGGTGGGTTGGGCCCCGGGGCGGATCCCGGTGACCCGGCGGATCCGGAGACCTAGCGGATTCCAGAAAGAAACGGGCTGGGTGGGCGGGAAGGCCTTGGTTCTCCGTTGGCTCCCGGATCGTGTCCAATCAGGACTGGGGGGCCGGAGTGGGTCCCTGTTTCCCCCTTGGCTCTTGGACCGTGTGCGGAGATCAGGTGGATCCCGGAAGGATCCGGATGGGGGACCCGGAGCGGGTCCCCGTTGACTCCTGAATCGTGTCCGAATTGCTGGGGGGGTCCCGGAAGGATCTGGACTGGGGGCCCCGGATCGTGTCTGAAGGGCCAGTGGATCCCGGAAGGATCTGGACAGGGGGCCAGGAGGGTCACCGTTTCCCCATTGGCTCCTAGAGATCCAGAGGATACTGGAAGGATACGGACTGGGTGGGCGGGAGGGTCCTGGTTCGCCGTGGGCTCCCGGATCGTCTCCGAAGGGACGGTGGATCCCGGAAGGATCCGGACTGGGGGGGCGGGGCGGTCCATAGGGCTGGTGGATCCCAGAAGGATCCGGACTGGGGGCCGGGAAGGTCCCCGTTTCCCCGTTGGCTCCCGGATCGTGTCCGAAGGGATGGTGGATCCTGGAAGGATCTGGACTGGGGGGCCGTCAGGGTCCCCGTTTCCCCATTGGCTCCTGGAGATCTGGTGGATCCTGGAAGGATCCGGAGCGGGTCCCCGTTTCCCCGTTGGTTTCAGACGGATCCCGGAAGGTTCCGGACTGGGGGGCCGGGAGGGTTCCTGTTTCCTCGTTGGCTCCTGGGTCGTGTCCGGAGAAAAGAGCTGGGGGATCCCGGAAGGATCTGGACTGGGGGGCTGGATCGGGTCTCTGTTTCCCTGTTGGCTCCCGGATCGTGTCCGAAGGGCCAGTGGATCCCGGAAGGATCTGGAATGGGGAGCCAGGAGGGTCCCCGTTTCCCCATTGGCTCCTGGAGATCTGTTGGATCCCAGAAGGATCCAGACCGGGGGCAGGAGGGTCCCCATTTCCCCATTGGCTCCCGGATCGTGTCAGAGATCCAGTGGATCCCAGAAGGGATTCAGGCTGGCCAGTGAGCTGGCCCCGGGGGTGACCCAAGGAACGCGGTCCAGATCTGGTCCCAAATTCAAGGGTTCAGTGATGGATCGTGCCCAAAGATCCAGTGGATCCCGGAAGGGATCCAGGCTGGCCAGTGAGCTGGGCCCGGGGCTAACCCGAGAAATGTGGTCCAGATCCGGTCCCGAATTC
>NC_135673.1:764368-774368 GCF_964188315.1 Podarcis muralis | reverse complement strand
ATAAAACCACGTCTTTCGATCCCGATCCCATAAAACCACATTTTTTGATCCCATAAAACCACGTTTTTCGATCCCAATCCCATAAAACCACGTTTTTCGATCCCAATCCCATAAAACCACCTTTTTCGACCCATAAAACCAAATTTTCCGACCCCATAAAACCACGTTTTCCGATCCCATAAACCGCCCTTTTTCGATCCCATAAAACCATCTTTTTCGATCCCATAAAACCACATTTTTTGATCCCATAAAACCACCTTTTTCGATCCCAATCCCATAAAACCACGTTTTTCGATCCCAATCCCATAAAACCACCTTTTTCAACCCCATAAAACCACCTTTTTCGACCCCATAAAACCACATTTTTCGACCCCATAAAACCACGTTTTTCGATCCCATAAACCGCCCTTTTTCGATCCCATAAAACCATCTTTTTCGATCCCATAAAACCACATTTTTTGATCCCATAAAACCACGTTTTTCGATCCCAATCCCATAAAACCACGTTTTTCGATCCCAATCCCATAAAACCACCTTTTTCGATCCCATAAAACCACATTTTTCAATCCCATAAAACCACCTTTTTCGACCCCATAAAACCACCTTTTTCGACCCCATAAAACCACCTTTTTCGACCCCATAAAACCACCTTTTTGGATCCCATAAAACCACATTTTTCGACCCCATAAAACCACATTTTTCGACCCCATAAAACCACCTTTTTCGACCCCATAAAACCACCTTTTTCGACCCCATAAAACCACATTTTTCGACCCCATAAAACCACCTTTTTGGATCCCATAAAACCACATTTTTCGACCCCATAAAACCACCTTTTTCGACCCCATAAAACCACCTTTTTCGACCCCATAAAACCACCTTTTTCGACCCCATAAAACCACATTTTTCGACCCCATAAAACCACCTTTTTGGATCCCATAAAACCACATTTTTCGACCCCATAAAACCACCTTTTTCGACCCCATAAAACCACCTTTTTCGACCCCATAAAACCACCTTTTTCGACCCCATAAAACCACATTTTTCGACCCCATAAAACCACATTTTTCGATCCCATAAAACCACATTTTTCGACCCCATAAAACCACCTTTTTCCACCCCATAAAACCACATTTTTCGACCCCATAAAACCACCTTTTTGGATCCCATAAAACCACATTTTTCGACCCCATAAAACCACATTTTTCGACCCCATAAAACCACCTTTTTCGACCCCATAAAACCACCTTTTTCGACCCCATAAAACCACATTTTTCGACCCCATAAAACCACCTTTTTGGATCCCATAAAACCACATTTTTCGACCCCATAAAACCACATTTTTCGACCCCATAAAACCACCTTTTTCGACCCCATAAAACCACCTTTTTCGACCCCATAAAACCACATTTTTCGACCCCATAAAACCACCTTTTTGGATCCCATAAAACCACATTTTTCGACCCCATAAAACCACCTTTTTCGACCCCATAAAACCACCTTTTTCGACCCCATAAAACCACATTTTTCGACCCCATAAAACCACATTTTTCGATCCCATAAAACCACATTTTTCGACCCCATAAAACCACCTTTTTCCACCCCATAAAACCACATTTTTGGATCCCATAAAACCACCTTTTTCGACCCCATAAAATCACATTTTTCGACCCCATAAAACAACATTTTTCTATCCCATAAAACCACCTTTTTCGACCCCATAAAACCACCTTTTTTCGACCCCATAAAACCACCTTTTTCGACCCCATAAAACCACCTTTTCGACCCCATAAAACCACCTTTTTCGACCCCATAAAATCACATTTTTCGACCCCATAAAACAACATTTTTCTATCCCATAAAACCACCTTTTTCGACCCCATAAAACCACCTTTTTCCGACCCCATAAAACCACCTTTTTCGACCCCATAAAACCACCTTTTCGACCCCATAAAACCACCTTTTCCGACCCCATAAAACCACGTTTTTCGATCCCATAAAACCACATTTTTCGACCCCATAAAACCACATTTTTCGACCCCATAAAACCACATTTTTCGATCCCATAAAACCACCTTTTTCGACCCCATAAAACCACCTTTTTCCGACCCCATAAAACCACCTTTTTCGACCCCATAAAACCACCTTTTCGACCCCATAAAACCACCTTTTCCGACCCCATAAAACCACGTTTTTCGATCCCATAAAACCACATTTTTCGACCCCATAAAACCACATTTTTCGACCCCAAAAAACCACATTTTTCGACCCCATAAAACCACATTTTTCGACCCCATAAAACCACATTTTTGGATCCCATAAAACCACCTTTTTTCGACCCCATAAAACCACATTTTTCGATCCCATAAAACCACATTTTTCGATCCCATAAAACCACCTTTTTGGATCCCATAAAACCACCTTTTTTCGACCCCATAAAACCACCTTTTTCGATCCCATAAAACCACCTTTTTTGACCCCATAAAACCACATTTTTCGATCCCATAAACCCACCTTTTTTGACCCCATAAAACCACATTTTTCGACCCCAAAAAACCACATTTTTCAATCCCATAAAACCACATTTTTCGATCCCATAAAAACACGTCTTTCAATCCCATAAAACCACATTTTTCGATCCCATAAAACCACCTTTTTGACCCCATAAAACCACCTTTTTCGACCCCATAAAACCACCTTTTTCGACCCCATAAAACCACATTTTTCGATCCCATAAAACCACATTTTTCGACCCCATAAAACCACATTTTTCGACCCCATAAAACCACATTTTTCGACCCCAAAAAACCACATTTTTCGACCCCATAAAACCACATTTTTCGACCCCAAAAAACCACATTTTTCGACCCCAAAAAACCACATTTTTCAATCCCATAAAACCACATTTTTCGACCCCATAAAACCACATTTTTCGACCCCATAAAACCACATTTTTCGATCCCATAAAAACACGTCTTTCAATCCCAATCCCATAAAACCACATATTTTAAAAGCCGCACTAATTATTAGTTGAGTTCAGCCGGATTATTAAGCCACTAATAGTTATGATAAATTATTCTTCTTATTCTTATTATTAGCAGGATGAAACCGATTCGAAAACGGCGTCTCCTTGGAAGGTAATTTGTCATTTTTCTCCTTGGAAGCAAATAAATGTCTCCAAAAAAACAACCCAGAAGGATTTTGAATTTTGGAAGCCTAGCAAGCGGGGTATAAATAGTATTATTATTATTAATAATATTATTATTACCCATCCAGATGGGTGGGAAATATTATTATTATTATTATTATTATTATTATTATTATTATTATTACCCAGCCAGATGGGTGGGAAATATTATTATTATTATTATTATTATTATTATTATTATTATTATTATTATTATCCATCCGGATGGGTGGGAAATAATATTATTATTATTATTATTATTATTATTATTACCCAGCCAGATGGGTGGGAAATATTATTATTATTATTATTATTATTATTATTATTATTATTATTATTATTATTATTATTACCCAGCCAGATGGGTGGGAAATATTATTATTATTATTATTATTATTATTATTATTATTATTATTATTATTATTATTATTATTATCCATCCGGATGGGTGGGAAATATTATTATTATTATTATTATTATTATTATTATTATTATTATTATTATTATTATTATTATTATTGAAACCCAGCCAGATGGGTGGGAAATAATATGGTATTATTAGTAGTAGTAGTATTAGTATTAGTATTATTGAAACCCAGCCAGATGGGCGGGACATAATACATTATTATTATTATTATTATTATTATTATTATTATTATTATTATTATTATTATTATTGAAACCCAGCCAGATGGGTGGGAAATAATAAAGTATTATTATTATTATTATTATTATTATTATTATTATTATTATTATTACTATTAACGCTCCTTTTTTTGCCTCCAGTCCGCCAAACTTATGCTCCACACGGTGGCGACCTTCAACTCCATCAAGGTAAAATTTGTTCTCTCCTTTTCTCCTCTTTCCCTCTCCTTCTATAAATATTATTATTATTATTATTACTATTATTATTATCCTTTCTCTTCCTGCGAAGTCCTATTTTAATCTTGTTTTTTAAGTTGTATTCATTCAACCTGAATCAATATTCAAATACTTATTATTATTATTATTATTATTATTATTATTATTATTATTTTCCTTTCTCTTCCTGCAAAGTCCTATTTTAATCTTCTTTTTAAGTTGTATTCATTCAACTTGAATTATTATTCAAATACTTATTATTATTATTATTATTATTATTATTATTATTAATATCATTATTATTATTATTTTCCTTTCCCCTCCTGCGAAGTCCTATTTTAATCTTCTTTTTAAGTTGTATTCATTCAACTCGAATCAAGATTCAAATACATATTATTAATAATAACAATAACAATAATAATAATAATAATAATAATAATAATAATAATAATAATAATATTTTCCTTTCTCCTCCTGCGAAGAGGCTGCCTTTTCCTATTTTAATCTTGTTTTTAAGTTGTATTCATTCAACTTGAATTATTATTCAAATACTTATTATTATTATTATTATTATTATTATTATTATTATTATTATTATTATTTTCCTTTCTCCTCCTGCAAAGTCCTATTTTAATCTTGTTTTTAAGCTGTATTCCTTCAACTTGAATCAATATTCAAATACATATTATTATTATTATTATTATTATTATTATTATTATTATTATTATTATTATTAATATCATTATTATTATTATTTTCCTTTCCCCTCCTGCGAAGTCCTATTTTAATCTTCTTTTTAAGTTGTATTCATTCAACTCGAATCAAGATTCAAATACATATTATTAATAATAACAATAACAATAACAACAACAATAATAATAATAATAATAATAATAATAATAATAATAATAATAATAATAATATTTTCCTTTCTCCTCCTGCGAAGAGGCTGCCTTTTCCTATTTTAATCTTGTTTTTAAGTTGTATTCATTCAACTTGAATTATTATTCAAATACTTATTATTATTATTATTATTATTATTATTATTATTATTATTATTTTCCTTTCTCCTCCTGCAAAGTCCTATTTTAATCTTGTTTTTAAGCTGTATTCCTTCAACTTGAATCAATATTCAAATACATATTATTATTATTATTATTATTATTATTATTATTATTATTAATATCATTATTATTATTATTTTCCTTTCCCCTCCTGCGAAGTCCTCTTTTAATCTTCTTTTTAAGTTGTATTCATTCAACTCGAATCAAGATTCAAATACATATCATTAATAATAACAATAACAATAACAATAATAATAATAATAATAATAATAATATTTTCCTTTCTCCTCCTGCGAAGAGGCTGCCTTTTCCTATTTTAATCTTGTTTTTAAGTTGTATTCATTCAACTTGAATTATTATTCAAATACTTATTATTATTATTATTATTATTATTATTATTATTATTATTATTATTATTATTATTTTCCTTTCTCCTCCTGCAAAGTCCTATTTTAATCTTGTTTTTAAGCTGTATTCCTTCAACTTGAATCAATATTCAAATACATATTATTATTATTATTATTATTATTATTATTATTATTATTATTATTAATTATTATTATTAATTGGTCTCCCAGGAACTGAACGAGCGCTGGCGATCCCTCCAGCGATTGGCCGAAGAGCGGAGCCAGCTATTGGGCAGCGCTCACGAGGTCCAGCGATTCCACAGGTGAGAGGTGGCGGGTTCGAGGGTTCATCACCTGGTTCCGGAACCTTCCATCTTTTCCTTCTCTCTTTTCCTTTTCTTCTCTTCTTCACTCTGTTCCTCTTCTCTTTTCCTCTCCTCTTTTCCTCTCCTCTCCTCCTCGTTCTCTCTTTTCCCCCTGTTCTTTCTTCTCTCTTTTCCTTCTCTTCTTCTCTTTTCCTTCTCTTCTCTTCTTCGCTCTGTTCCTCTTCACCTCTCTTCTCCTCTCCTCCTTGTTCTCTCTGTTCCTCTTCTTCTTCTCGTTCACTCTTTTCCTCTCCTCTCCTTCTCTTGTTTCCTCTTCTTTCTTCTCGTTCTCTCTTTTCCTCTCCTCTCCTTCTCTTCTTTCCTCTTATTTCTTCTCGTTCTCTTTTCCTCTCCTCTCCTTCTCTTGTTCTCTTTCCCCCATGTTCTTTTTTCTCTTCTCTTTTCCTTTTCCTCTCCTTCTCTCCGCCTTCTCTCTTTTCCTCTTCTCTCTCTTTTCCTTTCCTTCTCTCCTCTCCTCTCCTCTCGTTCTTTCTTCTCGTTCTCTCTTTCCCTCTCCTCTCCTTCTCTTCTTTCCTCTTCTTTCTTCTCGTTCTCTCTTTCCCTCTCCTCTCCTCTTCTTTCTTCTCGTTCTCTCTTTTCCTCTCCTCTCCTTCTCTTCTTTCCTCTTCTTTCTTCTCGTTCTCTCTTTCCCTCTCCTCTCCTTCTCTTATTTCCTCTTCTTTCTTCTCGTTCTCTCTTTCCCTCTCCTCTCCTTCTCTCCTTTCCTCTTCTTCTTTCTTCTCGTTCTCTTTTCCTCTCCTTCTCTTGTTCTCTTTCCCCCATGTTCTTTCTTCTCTCTTCTCTCTTCTCTTTTCCTTTTCCTCTCCTTCTCTCCGCCTTCTTCTCTCTTTTCCTCTTCTCTCTTTTCCTTTCCTTCTCTCCTCTCCTCTCCTCTCGTTCTTTCTTTCTCTCTTTCCCTCTCCTCTCCTTCTCTTCTTTCCTCTTATTTCTTCTCGTTCTCTTTTCCTCTCCTCTCCTTCTCTTGTTCTCTTTCCCCCATGTTCTTTTTTCTCTTCTCTTTTCCTTTTCCTCTCCTTCTCTCCGCCTTCTCTCTTTTCCTCTTCTCTCTCTTTTCCTTTCCTTCTCTCCTCTCCTCTCGTTCTTTCTTCTCGTTCTCTCTTTCCCTCTCCTCTCCTTCTCTTCTTTCCTCTTCTTTCTTCTCGTTCTCTCTTTCCCTCTCCTCTCCTCTTCTTTCTTCTCGTTCTCTCTTTTCCTCTCCTCTCCTTCTCTCCTTTCCTCTTCTTTCTTCTCGTTCTCTCTTTTCCTCTCCTCTCCTTCTCTCCTTTCCTCTTCTTTCTTCTCGTTCTCTTTTCCTCTCCTCTCCTTCTCTTGTTCTCTTTCCCCCATGTTCTTTCTTCTCTCTTCTCTTTTCCTTTTCCTTTTCCTCTCCTTCTCTCCGCCTTCTTCTCTCTTTTCCTCTTCTCTCTCTTTTCCTTTCCTTCTCTCCTCTCCTCTCGTTCTTTCTTCTCGTTCTCTCTTTCCCTCTCCTTCACCAGGCCTGGTTTCCAGACGCAACCCCGCCCAGATCCTTCGACCCTTCTTCACTCAACCCGGGTTCGAAACCAGTCAAAGGAGAGCCCCCCCCGCCCACTTCCTGTCTCGAACCTCCCACTTCCTGTCTTGCAGGGACGCCGACGAGACCAAGGAGTGAATCGTTCTTTCCTCTTTTCCTCTCCTCACTTTTCCTCTCCTTCTCTCCTTTTCCTCTCTCTCCTCTTTTTCCCTCTCCTCTTTTTCTCTGCTCTCGTTCTTTCCTCTTTTCCTCTCCTTCTCTTGTTCTCTCTTTTCCTCTTGTTCCTTCTTCTCCTTCTCTCTTTTCTTCTCTCTCCCTCTCTCTCATCTCCTCTATTCCTCTCCTTTTTCTCTTGTTCTCTTTATCTCTCCTCTCGTTCTTTCCTCTATTTCCTTCTCTTGTTCTCTCTTTTCCTCTGGTTCTTTCTTATCGTTCTCTTCTTTTCTCCTCTCCTCTCTTTTCCTCTCCTCTCTTTTCCTTTCCTTCTCTCCTCTTCTTCCTTTCCTTCTCTCTTCTTCTCTCTGTTCCTCTTCTTTCTTCTCGTTCTCTCTTTTCCTCTCCTCCTCTTCTCTCCTCTCTTTTCCTCTTGCTCTTTCTTCTCCTTCTCTCTCTTCCTCTCCTCTCTTTTCCTTTCCTTCTCTCATCCTCTCCCTTTTCCTCTTCTTCTCGTTCTCTCTTTTCCTCTCCCTCCTCTCCACTCCTCTCTTTTCCTCTTCTTCTTCTTTCTTCTCCTTCTCTCTTTTCCTCTCCTCTCTTTTCCTTTCCTTCTCTCATCTTCTCCCTTTTCCTCTTCTTCTCGTTCTCTCTTTTCCTCTCTCTCCTCTCCACTCCTCTCTTTTCCTCTCGTTCTTTCTTCTCCTTCTCTCTTTTCCTCTCCTCTCTTTTCCTTTCCTTCTCTCATCTTCTCCCTTTTCCTCTTCTTCTCGTTCTCTCTTTTCCTCTCTCTCCTCTCCACTCCTCTCTTTTCCTCTTCTTCTTTCTTCTCCTTCTCTCTTTTCCTCTCCTCTCTTTTCCTTTCCTTCTCTCATCTTCTCTCTTTTCCTCTTCTTCTTTCTTCTCGTTCTCTCTTTTCCTCTCCTCCTCTCCTCTCTTTTCCTCTTCTTCTTTCTTCTCCTTCTCTCTTTTCCTCTCCTCTCTTTTCCTTTCCTTCTCTCATCTTCTCCCTTTTCCTCTTCTTCTCGTTCTCTCTTTTCCTCTCTCTCCTCTCCACTCCTCTCTTTTCCTCTTCTTCTTTCTTCTCCTTCTCTCTTTTCCTCTCCTCTCTTTTCCTTTCCTTCTCTCATCTTCTCTCTTTTCCTCTTCTTCTTTCTTCTCGTTCTCTCTTTTCCTCTCTCTCCTCTCCACTCCTCTCTTTTCCTCTTCTTCTTTCTTCTCCTTCTCTCTTTTCCTCTCCTCTCTTTTCCTTTCCTTCTCTCATCTTCTCTCTTTTCCTCTTCTTCTTTCTTCTCATTCTCTCTTTTCCTCTCCTCTCCTCTCCTCTCTTTTCCTCTCGTTCTTTCTTCTCCTTCTCTCTTTTCCTCTCCTCTCTTTTCCTTTCCTTCTCTCATCTTCTCTCTTTTCCTCTTATTCTTTCTTCTCGTTCTCTCTTTTCCTCTCCTCCTCTTCTCTCCTCTCTTTTCCTCTTCTTCTTTCTTCTCTTTCTCTCTTTCCCTCTCCTCCTCTCCTCTCCTCTCTTTTCCTCTTCTTCTTTCTTCTCCTTCTCTCTTTTCCTCTCCTCTCTTTTCCTTTCCTTCTCTCATCTTCTCTCTTTTCCTCTTCTTCTTTCTTCTCGTTCTCTCTTTTCCTCTCCTCCTCTCCTCTCCTCTCTTTTTCCTCTTCTTCTTTCTTCTCCTTCTCTCTTTTCCTTCTCTCCTCTCCTCTCGTTCTTTCTTCTCGTTCTCTCTTTCCCTCTCCTTCACCAGGCCTGGTTTCCAGACGCAACCCCGCCCAGATCCTTCGACCCTTCCTCACTCAACCCGGGTTCGAAACCAGTCAAAGGAGAGCCCCCCCGCCCACTTCCTGTCTCGAACCTCCCACTTCCTGTCTTGCAGGGACGCCGACGAGACCAAGGAGTGAATCGTTCTTTCCTCTTTTCCTCTCCTCACTTTTCCTCTCCTTCTCTCCTTTTCCTCTCTCTCCTCTTTTTCCCTCTCCTCTTTTTCTCTGCTCTCGTTCTTTCCTCTTTTCCTCTCCTTCTCTTGTTCTCTCTTTTCCTCTTGTTCCTTCTTCTCCTTCTCTCTTTTCTTCTCTCTCCCTCTCTCTCATCTCCTCTATTCCTCTCCTTTTTCTCTTGTTCTCTTTATCTCTCCTCTCGTTCTTTCCTCTATTTCCTTCTCTTGTTCTCTCTTTTCCTCTGGTTCTTTCTTATCGTTCTCTTCTTTTCTCCTCTCCTCTCTTTTCCTCTCCTCTCTTTTCCTTTCCTTCTCTCCTCTTCTTCCTTTCCTTCTCTCTTCTTCTCTCTGTTCCTCTTCTTTCTTCTCGTTCTCTCTTTTCCTCTCCTCCTCTTCTCTCCTCTCTTTTCCTCTTGCTCTTTCTTCTCCTTCTCTCTCTTCCTCTCCTCTCTTTTCCTTTCCTTCTCTCATCTTCTCCCTTTTCCTCTTCTTCTCGTTCTCTCTTTTCCTCTCTCTCCTCTCCACTCCTCTCTTTTCCTCTTCTTCTTTCTTCTCCTTCTCTCTTTTCCTCTC
>NC_135673.1:752289-756668 GCF_964188315.1 Podarcis muralis | reverse complement strand
CGCCCTTTCCCGCAGGGATCTGATGTCTTGGATCAACGGGATCCGCGGACTCGTCTCCTCCGACGAATTAGCAAAGGACGTGACGGGGGCGGAGGCTTTGCTGGAGAGACACCAAGTACGTCATTAATAATCGTCATTAATATTCTAATATTCTCAATATCTGGGGGGAGAGACTTTCTTTTCTTTCCGTTTTTTCACTTGCTTCTGGTCTGGTCAGGGGAATCTCCCAAGCTTTTCTTATTATTTTATCTTTATTTTATTTTATTGGACTCATTTCTGGTCCCTTATTATTTTTATTATTATATTAGATATTTTATTTTATTTTATTTTATTTTATTTTATTTATTGGACTCATTTCTGGTCCATTATTATTATTATTATTATCATATTATATATTTTATTTTATTTTATTTTATTGGACTCATTTCTGGTCCGTTATTATTATTATTATTATTATTATTATTATTATTATTATATATTTTATTTTATTTTATTTTATTTTATTTATTGGACTCATTTCTGGTCCATTATTATTTTTATTATTATATTATATATTTTATTTTATTTTATTTATTGGACTCATTTCTGGTCCATTATTATTTTTATTATTATATTATATATTTTATTTTATTTTATTTATTGGACTCATTTCTGGTCCATTATTATTTTTATTATTATATTATATATTTTATTTTATTTTATTTATTGGACTCATTTCTGGTCCATTATTATTATTATTATTATCATATTATATATTTTATTTTATTTTATTTATTGGACTCATTTCTGGTCCGTTATTATTATTATTATTATATTATATATTTTATTTTATTTTATTTTATTTATTGGACTCATTTCTGGTCCATTATTATTTTTATTATTATATTATATATTTTATTTTATTTTATTTATTGGACTCATTTCTGGTCCATTATTATTTTTATTATTATATTATATATTTTATTTTATTTTATTTTATTTATTGGACTCATTTCTGGTCCCTTATTATTTTTATTATTATATTATATATTTTATTTTATCTTTATTTTATTTTATTGGACTCATTTCTGGTCCCTTATTATTTTTATTATTATATTATATATTTTATTTTATCTTTATTTTATTTTATTGGACTCATTTCTGGTCCATCATCATCATTATTATTATTATATTATATATTTTATTTTATCTTTATTTTATTTTATTGGACTCATTTCTGGTCCATTATTATTTTTATTATTATATTATATATTTTATTTTATCTTTATTTTATTTTATTGGACTCATTTCTGGTCCCTTATTATTTTTATTATTATATTATATATTTTATTTTATCTTTATTTTATTTTATTGGACTCATTTCTGGTCCATCATCATCATTATTATTATTATATTAGATATTTTATTTTATTTTATTTTATTTATTGGACTCATTTGTGGTCCCTTATTATTTTTATTATTATATTATATATTTTATTTTATTTTATTTTATTTTATGCGACTCATTTCTGGTCCGCTCACGGGAAACTTCTCCTGAGCTATTAATTATATTATATTATATTATATTAATATTATATTATATTATATTATATTATATTATATTATATTATATTATATTATTATTTGGACTCATTTCTGGTCCGCTCACGGGAAACTTCTCCCAAGCTATTATTATATTATATTATATCATATCATATTATATTATATTATATTAATTATATTTATTGGACTCATTTCTGGTCCGCTCACGGGAAACTTCTCCTGAACTATTATATTATATTATATTATATTATATTATATTATATTATATTAATTATATTTATTGGACTCATTTCTGGTCCGCTCACGGGAAACTTCTCCTGAACTATTATATTATATTATATTATATTATATTATATTATATTATATTATATTATATTATATTATATTATATTATATTATATTATATTATATTATATTATATTATATTATATTATATTATATTATATTATATTATATTATTAATTGGACTCATTTCTGGTCCGCTCACGGGAAACTTCTCCCAAGCTATTATTATATTATATCATATCATATCATATTATATTATATTATATTATATTATATTATATTATATTATATTATATTATATTATATTATATTATATTATTATTTATTGGACTCATTTCTGGTCCGCTCACGGGAAACTTCTCCTGAGCTATTATTTTATTTTATTTTATTTTATTTTATTTTATTTTATTTTATTTTATTTTATTTTATTTATTGGACTCATTTCTGGTCCGCTCACGGGAAACGTCTCCCTTATATTATATTATATTATTATATTATATTATATTATATTACATTTTATTTTATTTTATTCAATTTTATTCAATTTTAATTTCAATTTCAATTTCATTTCACTTTACTCCATAGGAGCACCGTAATTTTTTTAATTTTTAATTTCAAATTTCAAATTCTTTATTTTAAATTTTTTTTAATTTTATTTAAAAATTCAATTCAATTTTAATTTTAACTTAATTTAAAGTGAAATTAAGTTAAAATTAAAATTGAATTGAATTTACCCACTAGGAGCACCGCCAATTAAATTGTCAAATATCAAATTTCAAACTTTAAATTTCAAATTTTTAATTTTTAATTTTCAATTTTATTGAAATTTTCAATTTATTTTATTTTATTTTACCCCATAGGAGCACCGTAAATTTTTTAATTTCAAATTTCAAATTCTTTATTTCAATTTTCAATTTTTAATTTAATTTAAAATTCAATTTAATTTAATTTAAATTTCATTTCACTTTACCCCCTAGGAGCACCGTAATTTTTTTTAATTTTTAATTTTATTTTTAATTCAATTTCTCTCCCCCCCCCCCAGGAGCACCGCACCGAAATCGACGCCCGTTCCGGAACCTTCCAGGCCTTCGAACAGTTTGGCCAGCTCCTATTGGCCCGCGGCCACTACGCCAGCCCGGAGATCCAGGAGAAGTTAGGGGTCCTCGACCAGCAGAGGGCCGACCTAGAGAAAGCCTGGGTCCAGCGGCGGATGATGCTGGACCAGTGCCTGGAGCTGCAGGTGATTGGTCGGTTCCGGGGGCAGGGGGCGGGGCCTATTGCCCCGGAGGCGGGGCTATGCGAATGGGACTTCCCGTGGGGAGGAGCTTGCTATAGTATAGGGTAGGATAGTAATAGTAATAGTATACTATATATACTATATAGAAGTTTTAGTATACTATATATAATGTATAGTATAGTATATACTATGTATAATTTATAGTATACTATTTATAAATGTAGTATAGTATAGTTATAGTATAGTTATAGTATACTATATATACTATATATAAGTTTTAGTATAGTATAGTATAGTATAGTATATATAATTTATAGTATACTATTTATAAATGTAGTATAGTATAGTTATAGTATAGTTATAGTATAGTTATAGTATACTATATATACTATATATACTATATATGTTTCAGTATACTATATATAATGTATAGTATAGTATAGTATAGTATAGTATAGTATAGTATAGTATAGTATAGTTAATATAGTATAGTATATATAATTTATAGTATAGTATAGTATGTGTAATTTATAGTATACTATTTATAATTTATAGCATAGCATAGCATAGTATATATAATTTATAGTATATTTGCTTTCGTATTTATAGTATAGTATATACACTATGTAATTTATAGTATAGTATATACACTATGTATAATCTATAGTATACTATTTATAATTTATAGTATAGTATAGTTAATATAGTATAGTATATATAATTTATAGTATAGTATATACGCTATGTATAATCTACAGTATACTATTTATAATTTATAGTATAGTATAGTTTAGTTATAGTATGATATATATGTTTTAGTATAGTATATATAATGTATAGTATATATACTATGTATAATTTATAGTATACTATTTATAATTTATAGTATAGTATAGTATAGTATAGTATATATAATTCATAGTACAGTATAGTATACACACTATATATACTATATATAATTCATAGTATACTATATATAATTTACAGCATAGTATAGTGTATAGTGTATAGTATATTACCCCAGCCCGGAGATCCAGGAGAAGTTAGGGGTCCTCGACCAGCAGAGGGCGGACCTAGAGAAAGCCTGGGTCCAGCGCCGGATGATGCTGGACCAGTGCCTGGAGCTGCAGGTGATTGGTCGGTTCCGGGGGCAGGGGGCGGGGCCTATTGCCCCGGAGGCGGGGCTATGCGAATGGGACTTCCCGAGGGGAGGAGCTTGCTATAGGATAGGATAGGATAGTTATAGTATACTAGATATACTATATAGAAGTTTTAGTGTACTATATATAATGTATAGTATAGTATAGTATAGTAT
>NC_135673.1:707289-749789 GCF_964188315.1 Podarcis muralis | reverse complement strand
TATAGTATAGTATAGTATAGTATAGTATAGTATAGTATAGTATAGTATAGTATAGTATAGTATAGAATTCATAGTATAGTATATACCCATTTCCTGTGCAGACAGGAAGTCCTCTGCTTCCGTGGGTCAAAGGGCGGAGTTCTATGGGTCGGGCTCCGCCCCCTCACCCCCCTCTGCCCCCCACCTGCCCCACAACTCTTCCACCCGGAACCCAGAACCTGCTACCTGGACCCCATTTCCTGTGCAGACAGGAAGTCCTCGCTTCCGTGGGTCACAGGGCAGAGTCTGGGGGTCCGGCTCTACCCCCTCACCCCAGACCCCCACCGGAAGACCCACTTGTGGGTCAGAAGGGGATCCTACACAGGGGGCACCACCCAGAACCCCCATTTCCTGTGCAGACAGGAAGTCCCCTTCTTCCATGGGTCAGGGGGCGGAGTCCAGGGGTCTAGCTCCACCCCCTGACCCCTAACCTGCCCTACAGCTCTTCCACTGGGACTGCGAGCAGGCGGAGAACTGGAGGGCACTACCCGGACCCCATTTCCTGTGCAGACAGGAAGTCCCGTTCTTCCATGGGTCACAGGGCGGAGTTCTGTGGGTCCGGCTCCGCCCCCTCACCCCTGCTTCCTAACCTCTGCCCCACACCTGCCCCACAGCTCTTCCACAGACCCACAGGGGGCACCATCCAGAACCTGCTACCCGGACCCCATTTCCTGTGCAGACAGGAAGTTCTCTCTTCCATGGGTCAGAGGGCGGAGTTCTGTGGGTCTGACTCCGCCCCCTCACCCACTTGGGGGTCTGGCATGGGGGGCACCACCCAGAACTCCCTGACAGAGCCCCATTTCTGGGGCAGCGGCTACGTCCTCTCTTCCATGGGTCACAGGGCGGAGTTCTATGGGTCCGGCTCCGCCCCCTCACCCCCTCTGCCCCCCACCTCTGCCCCACAGCTCTTCCACCGGGACTGCGAGCAGGCGGAGAACTGGAGGGCGCTACCCGGACCCCATTTCCTGTGCAGACAGGAAGTCCCCTTCTTCCATGGGTCAGGGGGCGGAGTTCTATGGGTCCGGCCCCGCCCCCTCACCTCTGCCCCACACCTGCCCCACAGCTCTTCCACAGACCCACAGGGGGCACCATCCAGAACCTGCTACCTGGAACCCATTTCCTGTGCAGACAGGAAGTCCTCGCTTCCGTGGGTCACAGGGCAGAGTCTGGGGGTCCGACTCTACCCCCTCACCCCAGACCCCCACCGGAAGACCCACTTGTGGGTCAGAAGGGGATCCTACACAGGGGGCACCACCCAGAACCCCCATTTCCTGTGCAGACAGGAAGTCCCCTTCTTCCATGGATCAGGGGGCGGAGTCCAGGGGTCTAGCTCCACCCCCTGACCTCTAACCTGCCCTACAGCTCTTCCACTGGGACTGCGAGCAGGCGGAGAACTGGAGGGCACTACCCGGACCCCATTTCCTGTGCAGACAGGAAGTCCCGTTCTTCCATGGGTCACAGGGCGGAGTTCTGTGGGTCCGGCCCCACCCCCTCACCCCTGCTTCCTAACCTCTGCCCCACACCTGCCCCACAGCTCTTCCACAGACCCACAGGGGGCACCATCCAGAACCTGCTACCTGTACCCCATTTCCTGTGCAGACAGGAAGTTCTCTCTTCCATGGGTCACAGGGCGGAGTTCTATGGGTCTGGCTCCGCCCCCTCACCCCCTCTGCCCCCCACCTCTGCCCCACAGCTCTTCCACCGGGACTGCGAGCAGGCGGAGAACTGGAGGGCGCTACCCGGACCCCATTTCCTGTGCAGACAGGAAGTCCCATTCTTCCATGGGTCACAGGGCGGAGTTCTATGGGTCCGGCTTCACCCCCAACCCCTCACCCCTGCCCCACAGCTCTTCCACCCACTACCCAGATCCCGTTTCCTGGGCAGACAGGAAGTCCCCTTCTTCCATGGGTCACAGGGCGGAGTTCTGTGGGTCCGGGTCCACCCCCCACCCCTGCCCCCCATCAGAAGACCCACTTGGGGGTCCGGCATGGAGGCGCCACCCAGAACCCACTACCCGGACCCCATTTCCTGTGCAGACAGGAAGTCCCCCTTCCGTGGGTCACAGGGCGGAGATCTATGGGTCCAGCTCCGCCCCCTCACCCCCTCTGCCCCCCACCTCTGCCCCACAGCTCTTCCACCGGGACTGCGAGCAGGCGGAGAACTGGATGGCGGCCCGGGAGGCCTTCCTCAACACGGAGGACAAAGGCGATTCGCTGGACAGCGTGGAAGCGCTGATCAAGAAACACGAGGATTTCGACAAGGCGATCAACGTCCAGGTGAGGCGGATCTCAATCCACTTTTCCTCGGGATCTATTGGATTTCTCGTTCCTTTGGATGGGCTTTTTTCTTTTCTTCTTCTATTCTATTTTCTTATTTTATTTTGTCATTCTATTCTATTTTTATTTTTTTATGTTATTCTATTCCATTCAATTTTTTAATTTAATTTAATTTAATTATTCTATTCTATTTTTAACTTTTTAACTTTTTATTTTTAAATTTAATTTAATTTAATTCTTCTATTCTATTTTTAATTTTTTAGATTTTTTATGTTATTCTATTCCATTCAATTTTTAAATTTAATTTAATTATTCTATTCTATTTTTAATTTTTTAGATTTTTTATGTTATTCTATTCCATTCAATTTTTAAATTTAATTTCATTTAATTATTCTATTCTATTCTATTTTTAATTTTTTAGATTTTTATGTTATTCTATTCCATTCAATTTTTAAATTTAATTTCATTTAATTATTCTATTCTATTCTATTTTTAATTTTTTAGATTTTTTATGTTATTCTATTCCATTCTATTTTTAAATTTAAATTAATGTAATTATTCTATTCTATTTTTTATTTTACTTTTTATTTTACTTTATTCTATTTTTTATTTTGCTTTTTTATTCTATTTTTTTTAATTTAATTTAATTTAATTTATTATTCTATTCTATTTTTTCATTTCATTTTATTATTCTATTCTTTATTCTTTCTTTTATTTTACTCCATTTTTTATCTTATTTCTATTCTATTTTTTATCTTATTTTATTTTAATTTTTATCTTATTTTATTATTTTTGTTTTATTCTATTCTATTTTTATTCTATTCTATTTTTTATTTTTTTATTCTATTCTATTCTATTTTTTCATTTCATTTTATATTTTATTTTATTATATTCTATTATTTTCTATTCCTCTATTCTATTCTATTCTATTTTTTATTTTTTATTCTATTCTATTATTTTTTATTCTATTTTTTATTTTATTTTATTCTATTCTATTCTTTATTTTATTTCTTTATTCTATTTTATTCTATTCCATTTTCTCTTTTTGTTTTATTATTCTATTCTATTCTATTTTTTATTATTTTATTTTATTTTATTCTGTTTTATTCTATTCTATTCTATTCTATATTTTATTATTTTACTCTATTCTATTCTATTTTTATTTTATTTTATTTTATTTTATTTTATTTTATTTTATTTTATTTTATTTTATTTTATTTTATTTTATTTTATTTTATTTTATTTTATTTATTAGACTCGTTTCTGGTCCGCTCACAGGAAACATCTCCCGCACTTTTTATTTTATTTTATTTTATTTTATTTTATTTTATTTTATTTTATTTATTTTATTCTGTTCTATTTTGTTCTATTGGACTCGTTCCTGGTCCACTCACGGGAAATTTAATTTAATTTAATTTAATTCATCGCCTTTCTTCTGGGCGATTTAATCTGAATTTTTCTTTCTTTCTTTCTTCAGTCCTTTGCTGAACAGCTCATAATTTAATTTAATGTTTAATTTAATTTAATTTTTAATTTAATTTTTAATTTAATTTAATTTTTAATTTAATTTATTGCACAGAATTTAATCTGAATTAATCTGAATTTTTCTTTTCTTTTAATCTGAATTTTAATTTTAATTTTCTTTTAATCTGAATTTTTCATTCTTTCTTTCTTCCTTTTTCCGTCCAGGAGGAAAAAATTGCAGCTCTCCAATCGTTCGCCGAACAGCTGATTTCGGCCGACCACTACGCCAAAGGAGTCGTCGCCAATCGGCGTAACGAAGTTCTGGACAGGTCAGTGAGTTCTGTGAGCAGGTTCCCTACAGAATATTAATATTAATATTAATATTAATATTAATATTAATATTAATATTAATATTAATATTAATATTAGTATTATAAGATATATTATATATTTATTACATATATTTATTATATGTTTATTACAATAATATATTTATTACATATATTTATATGTTTATTCCAATAATATATTATTATTCATATTAGAATTATATTTATAATAATATATTATTGTTGTTACATTTATTATGATATATTATTATTAGTATTATTAATATTATTATATTATACATTAAAATTCTTATGGTTGTTACATTGATTGAATTTATTATAATATATTATTATTAGTGTTGTAATATTATATTTATCATAATATATTAGTAGTAGTAGCAGTATTATTATTATTATATTTTTTATAATATACTAAATATATTGTTGTTACATTTCTTATACTTATTATAATATATTAATAGTAGCAGTAGTAGTATTTATATTCATAATTATATTTATAATAATATATTATTGTTGTTGTTATATTTATTATGATATATTATTAGTAGTATTATTAATATTATTATATTTATTATATTGTACATTAAAATTATTGTTGTTGTTGTTACATTGATTGAATTTATTATAATATATTATTATTAGTGTTGTAATATTATATTCATTATAATATATTAGTAGTAGCAGTAGTATTATTATTGTATTTTTTATAATATATTAAATAGATGGTTGTTACATTTCTTATTATATTAATAGTAGCAGTAGTAGTATTAATATCATTATTATGTATATTAGTATTAATATTATTATATTTATTATAATATATTAAGATATTATTGTTGTTGCTACATTTATTATATTTATTACAATATAGTAGTAGTATTATTATATGTTATTCTCATTCTTATATTATTATAATAAAAATACATTATTATTATTATTATTATTATTATTATTATTATTAGAAGTAGTAGTAGTACTAGTAATATTATTATATTTATTATATATTCTTCTTATATATTATTATGAGTAGTAGTAGTATTATATAGTATTCTTCTTATGTATTCTTGTTCTTCTTATGTATTCTTATTCTTATATTCATTATAATATATTGTCTAATATATGAGGAATAATATATTCTTATTCTTATGTATAATTCTGGCTGGGTTTTATTATCATTCTTATTCTATTTATTCTTCTTATTCTTATTATTCTATTTATTCTTATTCTTATTCTTCTTATTAGAGTAAGAATTATACATCATAAGAATAAAATACTATTCTTCATATATTATTATATCAAATATAAGAATTATACATAGTAATATATTATTCTTATTCTATTTATTATTCTAATTATTCTATTTATTCTTATTCTTATTCTTAGAATAAGAATTAGACATCATAAGAATAAAATACTATTCTTCATGTATTATTATATCAAATATAAGAATATGAATTATACATAATAATATATTATTATTCTAATTATTCTAATTCTTATTATTAGAATAAGAATTCTACATAATAAGAATAACATATTATTCTTCCTATATTATTATATCAAATATAAGAATAAGAATTCTACCTAATAATATATTATTATTATTATTATTATTATTATTAGAACAAGAATTATACATAGTAAGAATAAAATATTATTCTTCCTATCTTCCTGTAATAAGAATAAGAATTATACATAATAATATATTATTATTCTATTTTTTATTCTAATTATTCTATTTATTATTCTATTTATTATTATTATTATTATTATTATTATTAGAACAAGAATTATACATAGTAAGAATAAAATATTTTTCTTCCTATCTTCCTGTAATAAGAATAAGAATTATACATAATAATATATTATTATTCTATTTTTTATTCTAATTATTATATTTATTATTATTCTTATTCTTATTCTTATTCTTATTCTTATTATTATTATTATATTCATTATATTTATTATTTCTTGTTGTTCTTCCTCCCGCCCCCCAGGTGGCGCCGCCTGAAAGCCCAGATGATTGAGAAGCGTTCCAAGCTGGGCGAGTCCCAGACCCTCCAGCAGTTCAGCCGCGACGTCGACGAGATCGAGGCCTGGATCAGCGAGAAGCTGCAGACGGCCAGCGACGAGTCCTACAAGGATCCCACGAACATCCAGGTGAGGGATCCTGAGACGGAGGGGTTATTAGGCGATTATTAGAGGGTTATTAGGATGATTAGATGGTTGGGTGGGAGGTTATTGTTGGATTATTAGAGGGTTATTAGAGGATTATTAGGATGATGAGAATCCTACAAGGATCCTACCGACATCCAGGTGAGGGATCCTGAGA
Organism: Podarcis muralis; assembly: GCF_964188315.1. Classification (NCBI taxonomy): domain Eukaryota; kingdom Metazoa; phylum Chordata; class Lepidosauria; order Squamata; family Lacertidae; genus Podarcis; species Podarcis muralis. The sequence goes on along the minus strand of NC_135673.1, from coordinate 743,328 downwards.
AGGAGGGGTTATTAGGCAATTATTAGAGGGTTATTAGGATGATTAGATCGTTGGGTGGGAGGTTATTGTTGAATTATTAGAGGATTATTAGAGGATTATTAGGATGATGAGAATCCTACAAGGATCCCACTAACATCCAGGTGAGGGATCCTGAGACGGAGGGGTTATTAGGCGATTATTAGAGGGTTATTAGGATGATTAGATGGTTGGATGGGAGGTTATTGTTGGATTATTAGAGGATTATTAGAGGATTATTAGGATGATGAGAATCCTACAAGGATCCCACTAACATCCAGGTGAGGGATCCTGCGAAGGAGGGATTATTAGATCATTATTAGACGAATATTAGGATGATGAGAATCCTACAAGGATCCCAGCAACATCCAGGTGAGGGATCCGGAGGAGGGATTATTAGGCGATTATTAGAGGGTTATTAGGATGATTAGATGGTTGGATGGGAGGTTAGTGTTGGATTATTAGAGGATTATTAGAGGATTATTAGGATGATGAGAATCCTACAAGGATCCCACTAACATCCAGGTGAGGGATCCTGAGAAGGAGGGATTATTAGGTGATTATTAGAGGGTGATTAGGGTGATTATATGGTTGTATGTTGGAATATTGTTAGATTATTAGAGGATTATTAGAGGATTATTAGGATGATGAGAATCCTACAAGGATCCCACCAATATCCAGATGAGAGATCCTGAGACGGAGGGGTTATTAGGCGATTATTAGAGGGTTATTAGGATGATTAGATGGTTGGATGGGAGGTTATTGTTGGATTATTAGAGGATTATTAGAGGATTATTAGGATGATGAGAATCCTACAAGGATCCCACTAACATCCAGGTGAGGGATCCTGAGAAGGAGGGATTATTAGATCATTATTAGACGAATATTAGGATGATGAGAATCCTACAAGGATCCCAGCAACATCCAGGTGAGGGATCCTGAGACGGAGGGGTTATTAGGCGATTATTAGAGGGTGATTAGGATGATTAGATAGTTGGATGGGAGGTTATTGTTGAATTATTAGAGGATTATTAGGATTATGAGAATCCTACAAGGATCCCACTAACATCCAGGTGAGGGATCCTGAGACGGAGGGGTTATTAGGCGATTATTAGAGGGTTATTAGGATGATTAGATGGTTGGGTGGGAGGTTATTGTTGGATTATTAGAGGATTATTAGAGGATTATTAGGATGATGAGAATCCTACAAGGATCCCACTAACATCCAGGTGAGGGATCCTGAGAAGGAGGGGTTATTAGGCGATTATTAGAGGGTTATTAGGATGATTAGATGGTTGGGTGGGAGGTTATTGTTGGATTATTAGAGGATTATTAGAGGATTATTAGGATGATGAGAATCCTACAAGGATCTCACTAACATCCAGGTGAGGGATCCGGAGAAGGAGGGATCATTAGGCGATTATTAGAGGGTTATTAGGATGATTAGATGGTTGGATGGGAGGTTATTGTTGGATTATTAGAGGATTATTAGAGGATTATTAGGATGATGAGAATCCTACAAGGATCCCACTAACATCCAGGTGAGGGATCCTGAGAAGGAGGGATTATTAGGCGATTATTAGAGGGTGATTAGGATGATTAGATGGTTGGATGGGAGGTTATTGTTGGATTATTAGAGGATTGTTAGAGGATTATTAGGATGATGAGAATCCTACAAGGATCCCACCAATATCCAGGTGAGGGATCCTGAGAAGGAGGGATCATTAGATGGTTATTAGGCAGTTATTAGATGATTATTAGACAATTATTAGAAAGTTAATAGAGGATTATTAGAGGATGATTAGAGGATGATTAGATGATTAGATTGCAATATCCTACAAGGATCCCACCAACATCCAGATGACGGATCCTGAGAAGGAGGGATCATTAGATGATTATTAGGCAGTTATTAGATGATCATTAGATGATTATTAGAGGATTCTTAGAGGATTCTTAGAGGATTATTAGAGGATTATTAGATGATTAGATTGCAATATCCTACAAGGATCCCACCAACATCCAGGTGACGGATCCTGAGAAGGAGGGATCATTAGAGGGTTATTAGGCAGTTATTAGGGTGATTATTATTGTTCGATTATTAGACGATTATTAGGATTAGGGATCCAGGTGATCACATGGAGAACAGGATCCAATCATGAGGGATTATTAGAGGATTATTAGGCCGTTATGTTAGGTTATTGTTAGATTATTAGGTGGTTATTAGGATTATTAGAGGATTATTAGATGATTAGATTGCAATATCCTACAAGGATCCCACCAACATCCAGGTGACGGATCCTGAGAAGGAGGGATCATTAGAGGGTTATTAGGCAGTTATTAGGGTGATTATTATTGTTCGATTATTAGACGATTATTAGGATTAGGGATCCAGGTGATCACATGGAGAACAGGATCCAATCATGAGGGATTATTAGAGGATTATTAGGCCGTTACGTTTGGTTATTGTTAGATTATTAGGTGATTATTAGGATGATTAAAGGATTATTAGGATGATTAGAATCCTACAAGGATCCCACCAACATCCAGGTGATCACATGGAGAACAGGATCCAATCAGGAGGGATTATTAGAGGGTTATTAGGCCGTTATGTTAGGTTATTGTTAGATTATTAGGTGATTATTAGGATGATTAGATGATTATTAGGATGATTAGAATCCTACAAGGATCCCACCAACATCCAGGTGATCACATGGAGAACAGGATCCAATCAGGAGGGATTATTAGAGGGGTATTAGGCGGTTATGTTAGGTTATTGTTAGATTATTAGATGATTATTAGGATGATTAGAATCCTACAAGGATCCCACCATTATTAGAGGATGATTAGGATGATTAGAATCCTACAAGGATCCCACCAAAATCCAGGTGATCACATGGAGAACAGGATCCAATCAGGAGGGATTATTAGAGGGTTATTAGGCGGTTATGTTAGGTTATTGTTAGATTATTAGGTGATTATTAGGATTATTAGATGATGATTAGGATTATTAGATGATTATTAGGATGATTAGATGATTATTAGGATGATTAGAATCCTACAAGGATCCCGCCAACATCCAGGTGAGAGATCCTGAGAAGAAGGGATTATTGGGCGATTATTAGGCGATTATTAGGATGATTAGATGGTTGTATGTTGGATTATTGTTAGATTATTAGAGGATTATTAGACACTTACTAGGGTGATTAGATGAAATGCAGACCGGATATCCCCGGGACTGGATCCCCGGGACTGGATCCCCCGGACCGGATCCCCCTGGACCGGACCCCCTGGACCGGACCCCCTGGACCCGAATCCCCTGGACTGGATCCTTCTGGACCGGATCATTCGGGATCAGATCCCCGGACCACAGTCCCCTGGACCACAATCCCCTGGACCGAATCCTTCGGGACCAGATCCCTCTGGACCAGAATCCCCGGGACTGGATCCCCGGGACCAGATGCCCCTGAACTGGTTCCCTCAGGACCGGATCTCCCTGCTCTCTCCTCCCTTGGGTGACCCACACGGATCGGCCCAGAGGGCAGAGAACCAGCCGTTGTGGGGAGATCCACCAGGGCGGCCCGATCCCGACTCCCCTAAGGGAATTCCCCCGGGATCCCTCTCCCGCCGGATCCCTCTCCTGCTGGATCCCTCCCCCGCCGGATCCCTCTCCTGCCAGATCCTTTCACCTCTGGATCCCTCTCCCGCCCGATCCCTTTCCGCTCCCGGCCAACCAGAAAGCGGGCTCCGTTTCTCCCCGTTCCCACTGGATCCCTTTCCTGCCGGATCCCTTTCCTGCCGCATCACTCCCCCCGGATCCCTCTCCGCTCCCAGCCAACCAGAAAGTGGGCTCCATTTCTCCCCATTCCTGCTGGATCCTTTCCCCACCAAATCCCTCTCCCGCCAGATCCCTCTCCGCTCCCAGCCAACCAGAAAGCGGGCTCCGTTTCTCCCCGTTCCCACCGGATCCCTTCCCCGCCAGATCCCTTCCCCACCATATCCCTCTCCTGCCAGATCCCTTCCCGCCATATCCCTCTCCTGCCAGATCCCTTCCCCGCCGGATCCCTTTCCGCTCCCTGCCAACCAGAAAGCGGGCTCTGTTTCTCCCCATTCCACCAGATCCCTTCCCCGCCAGATCCCTTCCCCGCCGGACCCCTCTCCGCACCCGGCCAAGCAGAAAGCGGGCTCCGTTTCTCCCTGTTCCCACCGGATCCCTTCCCTGCCAGATCCCTGCCGTATCCCTTCCCCGCCAGATCCCTTCCCTGCTGTATCCCTCTCCTGCCAGACCCCTTCCCTGCCAGATCCCTTCCCCGCCGGATCCCTCTCCTGCCAGATCCCTTCCCCGCCGGATCCCTCTCCTGCCAGATCCCTTCCCCGCCGGATCCCTCTCCTGCCAGACCCCTTCCCCGCCATTTCCCTCTCCTGCCAGATCCCTTCCCCGCCGGATCCATTCCCTGCCGGATCCCTCTCCCGCCAGATCCCTCTCCACTCCGGCCAACCAGAAAGCGGGCTCCGTTTCTCCCCGTTCCCGCCGGATCCCTTCCCCGCCAGATCCCTTCCCCGCCGGATCCCTCTCCTGCCAGATCCCTTCCCCGCCGGATCCCTCTCCCCCCGGATCCCTTCCCGCTCCCGGCCAACCGGAAAGCGGCCTCCGTTTTTCTCCCCCCCCCGCCGCCGGATTGACAGGCACCGGATCCCGATCACCGGATCCTGATCTCTCTCTCTCTTCTTTTCTTCTTTCCCTCTCTCTTCCCAGCTTTCCAAACTCCTGGTAAGTCTCTCCGTTTTTTGTGGCTTTTGGCCTTTCCAATGCTTTTCTTCTTCTTTTCTTCTTCTTTCTTCTTCTTTTCTTCTTCTTATCATTTATTCCCTTTTTTTCTTATTCTTATTTTATTCTGATTTAATCTGATTTATTCTTTATTTTTTTATTCTTCTTTTCTTCTTTATTCTTTTCTTCTTTTTATTCATTCTTTTATTCTTATTCTTATTTATTCTGATTCTCTTTTCTTCTTCTTTTCTTCTTCTTTCTTCTTCTTTTCTTCTTCTTATCATTTATTCCCTTTTTTTCTTATTCTTATTTTATTCTGATTTAATCTGATTTATTCTTTATTTTTTCATTCTTCTTTTCTTCTTTATTCTTTTATTCTTTTTATTCATTCTTTTATTCTTATTCTTATTTATTCTGATTCTCTTTTCTTCTTCTTTTCTTCTTCTTTCTTCTTCTTTTCTTCTTATCATTTATTCCCTTTTTTTCTTATTCTTATTTTATTCTGATTTAATCTGATTTATTCTTTATTTTTTTATTCTTCTTTATTCTTTTCTTCTCCTTTTTATTTATTCTTTTATTCTTATTCTTATTTATTCTGATTCTCTTTTCTTATTCTTTTCTTCTTCTTTCTTCTTCTTTTCTTCTTCTTATCATTTATTCTCTTTTTTTCTTATTCTTATTTTATTCTGATTTAATCTGATTTATTCTTTATTTTTTTATTCTTCTTTTCTTCTTTATTCTTTTCTTCTTTTTATTTATTCTTTTATTCTTATTCTTATTTATTCTGATTCTCTTTTCTTCTTCTTTTCTTCTTCTTTCTTCTTCTTTTCTTCTTCTTATCATTTATTCTTTTTTTTTCTTATTCTTATTTTATTCTGATTTAATCTGATTTATTCTTTATTTTTTTATTCTTCTTTTCTTCTTTATTCTTTTCTTCTTTTTATTTATTCTTTTATTCTTATTCTTATTTATTCTGATTCTCTTTTCTTCTTCTTTTCTTCTTCTTTCTTCTTCTTTTCTTCTTCTTATCATTTATTCTCTTTTTTTCTTATTCTTATTTTATTCTGATTTAATCTGATTTATTCTTTATTTTTTTATTCTTCTTTTCTTCTTTATTCTTTTCTTCTTCTTTTTATTTATTCTTTTATTCTTATTCTTATTTATTCTGATTCTCTTTTCTTCTTCTTTTCTTCTTCTTTCTTCTTCTTTTCTTCTTATTCTTCTTATAATTTATTCTTTTTTTTCTTATTCTTATTTTATTCTGATTTAATCTGATTTATTCTTTATTTTTTTATTCTTTTCTTCTTTATTCTTTTCTTCTTCTTTTTATTTATTCTTTTATTCTTATTCTTATTTATTCTGATTCTCTTTTCTTCTTCTTTTCTTCTTCTTTCTTCTTCTTTTCTTCTTCTTATCATTTATTCTTTTTTTTTCTTATTCTTATTTTATTCTGATTTAATCTGATTTATTCTTTATTTTTTTATTCTTCTTTTCTTCTTTATTCTTTTCTTCTTCTTTTTATTTATTCTTTTATTCTTATTCTTATTTATTCTGATTCTCTTTTCTTCTTCTTTCTTCTTCTTTTCTTCTTATTCTTCTTATCATTTATTCTTTTTTTTCTTATTCTTATTTTATTCTGATTTAATCTGATTTATTCTTTATTTTTTTATTCTTCTTTTCTTCTTTATTCTTTTCTTCTTCTTTTTATTTATTCTTTTATTCTTATTCTTATTTATTCTGATTCTCTTTTCTTCTTCTCTTCTTCTTTCTTCTTCTTTTCTTCTTATTCTTCTTATCATTTATTCTTTTTTTCTTATTCTTATTTTATTCTGATTTAATCTGATTTATTCTTTATTTTTTTATTCTTCTTTTCTTCTTTATTCTTTTATTCTTTTTATTCATTCTTTTATTCTTATTCTTCTTTTCTTCTTGTTATTTATTCTTTTATTCTTGTTATTCTTATTTATTCTTATTTATTTATCTTTTCTTCTTCTTTTCTTCTTTATTCTTTTATTCTTCTTTTTATTTATTCTTTTATTCTTATTCTTATTTTATTCTTCTTTATTCTGATTCTGATTTATTCTTTCTTCTTTTCTTCTTTCTTCTTTTATTCATTCTTTTATTCTGATTCTTATTTTATTCTGATTTATTCTGATTCTGATTTATTCTTTCTTCTTTTCTTCTTTCTTCTTTTCTTCTTATAATTTATTCTTTTATTCTTATTCTTATTTTATTCTTATTTATTCTGATTCTGATTTATTCTTTCTTCTTTTCTTCTTCTTTTCTTCTTCTTATAATTTATTCTTTTATTCTTATTCTTATTTTATTCTGATTTATTCTGATTCCGATTAATTCGTTCTTCTTTTCTTCTTCTTTTTATTTATTCTTTTCTTCTTATTATTCTGATTTATTCTGATTCTCTTCTTCTTATTTCTTCTTCTTTTCTTCTTTTTATTTGTTCTTTCATTCTTATTCTTCTTTTATTCTTCTTTATTCTGATTCTGATTTATTCTTCTTTTATTCTTCTTTCTTATTTTCTTCTTCTTTTTATTTATTCTTTTATTCTTATTCTTCTTTTATTCTGATTTATTCTTTCTTCTTTTCTTCTTCTTTTCTTCTTCTTTCTTCTTTTCTTCTTATAATTTATTATTTTATTCTTATTTTATTCTGATTTATTCTGATTCTGATTAATTCGTTATTCTTTTCTTCTTCTTTTCTTCTTCTTTTTATTTATTCTTTTATTCTTATTCTTATTTATTCTGATTCTCTTTTATTCTGATTTATTCTTCTTTCTTAATCTTTTCTTCTTATTCTTCTTATAATTTATTCTTTTTTCTTATTCTTATTTTATTCTTCTTTATTCTGATTCTGATTTATTCTTTCTTCTTTTATTCTTTTATTCTTCTTTTTATTTATTCTTTTATTCTTATTCTTATTTTATTCTTATTTATTCTGATTCTGATTTATTCTTTTATTCTTATTTATTCTTTTATTCTTATTTATTATTTATTCTTATTATTTTTTATTCTTTTCTTCTTTGATTCTTATATATTATTTTATTCTTCTTCTTATTATTATTTCCGATTCTTTTAATCCCATTTATCACTTATTATTTTATTCTTCTTCTTATTTCCGATTCTTTTATTCCTATTATTTATTCTTTCATTCTTACTCTTATTTCTTATTTATTTATCCTTTTATTTTTATTATTATTATTTCCAATTCTTTTTTTCTTATTTATCATTTATTCTTATTTATCATTTCATATTTTATTCTTTTTCTTCTTATTACTGATTCTTTTATCCTTATTTATCATTTTATTTTTATTCTGATTATTACCGATTTTTTTATTCTTATTTATTTCCTATTTTATTCTGATTATTTCCAATTCTTTTATTCTTATTCTTATTATTTCAAATTCTTTTATTCTTATTTATCATTTATTCCTTTCTTCTTATTTCCAATTCTTTATTCTAATTTATTTAGTCTTTTGTTCTTATTATTCCTTATTATTTTATTCCTTATTATTCCTTATTATTTTATTTCCTTATTATTTTATTCTCATTTATTCTCTATTCTTTTATTCTTGTTTATCACTTATTATTTTCTTCTTCTTCTTCTTATTTCCAATTCTTTTATTCCTATTTATTTAGTCTTTTATTCTTATTATTCCTTATTATTTTATTCTCATTTATTCTTTATTATTGTTTATCACTTATTATTTTCTTCTTCTTATTATTTCCAATTCTTTTATTCCTATTTATTTAGTATTTATTCTTATTATTCCTTATTATTTTATTCTTCTTCTTATTTCCAATCCTTTTATTCCTATTTATTTAGTCATTTATTCTTATTCTTCCTTATTATTTTCTTCTCATTTATTCTTTTCTTCTTCTTATTTCCAATTCTTTTATTCTAATTTATTTACTCTTTTCTTCTGATTATTCCTTATTATTTTCTTCTCATTTATTCTTTATTCTTTTATTCTTGTTTATCACTTATTATTTTATTCTTCTTCTTATTTCCAATTCTTTTATTCTAATTTATTTACTCTTTTCTTCTGATTATTCCTTATTATTTTCTTCTCATTTATTCTTTATTCTTTTATTCTTGTTTATCCCTTATTATTTTATTCTTCTTCTTATTTCCAATCCTTTTATTCTAATTTATTTAGTCATTTATTCTTATTATTCCTTATTATTTTCTTCTCATTTATTCTTTATTCTTTTATTCTTGTTTATCACTTATTATTTTCTTCTTCTTCTTATTTCCAATTCTTTATTCTAATTTATTTAGTCATTTATTCTTATTCTTCCTTATTATTTTATTCTCATTTATTCTTTAGTCTTGTTTATCACTTACTATTTTCTTCTTATTATTATTTCCAATCCTTTTATTCCTATTTATTTACTCTTTTCTTCTTATTATTCCTTATTATTTTCTTCTCATTTATTCTTTTCTTCTTCTTCTTATTTCCAATCCTTTTATTCCTATTTATTTCGTCTTTTATTCTTATTATTCCTTATTATTTCCTTCTCATTTATTCTTTATTATTTTATTCTTGTTTATCACTTATTATTTTCTTCTTCTTCTTCTTCTTCTTTCCGATTCTTTTATAATTATTTATCATTTATTTTTTTACTATTATTTTTATAATTTCCCATTCTTTTGTTCTTATTCTTTTCTCATTTCCCCCATTCGCTCGCTCGTCCGTCTCTCTCGTTTTTCGTTTTTCACCCGTCTCGTTGAATGACATCATCGCCGTCCGTGTTTGGTTTTTAATTGTTTCGTTTTTAATTAACATTTATAGATAAGAGATCTATAAATACGTTAACCTATTTGTCTATTTATTGACCTATTCCTTCATTAAGTCATTTAGACTTATTTATTTATTAACCTGTTTCTTTATTAACCTGTGTTTATTAACCTTTTTATTTCTTTATTAACCTGTTTTTATTCATCTATTAACCTACTTATTTATTAACCTGTTTTTAGTAATTAATCTATTAATCTACTTATTTATTAACCTTATTTATTAACCTGTTTTTATTAATTATTTATTAAAAATAAATAATTATTTATCTTATTTATTAACCTTACTTATTAACTTATTTATTACCCTTTTTTATTAATTAATCTCTTAACCTACCTATTTGTTAACCTGTTTATTAACCTATGTTGGTTTATTAACCTTTTATTTCTTTATCAACCTGTTTTTATTAATTAATCTATTAACCTACTTAATGTTATCCTGTGTATTATTTATCAACTTATTTATTTACTTTTTATTTATTGACCCATTTATTATATTATATATATATATATATAATATTATATTACTATTGTTAATAATAATATTTTGCCCAATGCGCCATTTTTTTCGTATTTCCAGAGCAAGCACCAGAAACACCAGGCCTTTGAGGCGGAGCTACAAGCCAACGCCGACCGGATCCGGGGCGTCATCGACGTCGGCAACTCCCTCATCGAGCGCGGGGCCTGCGCCGGGAGCGAGGACGCCGTCAAGGTGGGTCGGTTTGCGCGGCGAAGCCTGTCGTGTGACCAGTCATATAAAAGCCCACGGCATTCGGGAGAGAATGGTAGTTCCTGATTGGGCGTAGCTCCTTCCTGGGCGGAGCTAGGCTAATTTCCTGAATATCCTATAGTGGACAGACCTGTCATATGACCTGTCCTATAAAAGCCCACGTCGTTCTGAAGAGATTGACACTTCCTGTTTGGACGTATCTGCTTCATGGGCGGAGCTTTTGAGGTTTTTGTGTAGTCCGGCCTATCCAATCCACTCATCCTAGCTTCTGCTACTGTTTGTGAATTACCTAAAGTGGACTAGCCTGTCATGTGACCTGTCATATGAAAGCCCTCGTCATTCTGAAGAGAATGGCGTCTCCTGATTGGACATATCTGCTTCCTGGGCGGAGCTTTTGAGGTTTTTTGTGTCGCCAGGCCTGTCTGCTCCTGCAATTTCCTTCTAGGTTTCCCCAATTTCCTAAAGCCTGTCATGTGACCTGTCATATAAAAGCCCATGTCCTTCTGAAAATATTGGTACTTCCTGTTTGGATGTATCTACTTCCTGGGCGGAGCTTTTGAGGTTTTTGTGTAGCTCGGCCTATAGGCTCCTTCTCGTCCTGTTTCTGAATTTCCGAAAGCAGACAAGCCTGTCATGTGACCTGTCCTATAAAAGCCCACGTCGTTCAGAAGAGATTGACACTTCCTGTTTGGATGTATCTGCTTCCTGGGTGGAGCTTTTGAGGTTTTTCTGTAGTCTGGCCTAGCCAATCCGCTCATCCTTTCATCTGCTACTGTTTGTGAATTTCCTAAAGTGGACAAGCCTGTCATATGACCTGTCCTATAAAAGCCCACGTCATTCTGAAGAGATTGACACTTCCTGATTGGACGTATCTGCTTCCTGGGCGGAGCTTTGGAGGTTTTTGTGTAGCTCGGCCTACTAGTGATCCTGAATTTCCTAAAGCAGACAAGCCTGTCATGTGACCTGTCATATGAAAGCCCACGGCGTTCGGGAGAAAATGGTAGTTCCTGATTGGACGTAGCTCCTTCCTAGGCGGAGCTTTTGAGGTTTTTGTGTCGCCAGGCCTGTCTGCTCCTGCAATTTCCTTCTCCTAGGTTTCCCCAATTTCCTAAAGCCTGTCATGTGACCTGTCATATAAAAGCCCATGTCCTTCTGAAAATATTGGTACTTCCTGTTTGGATGTATCTACTTCCTGGGCGGAGCTTTTGAGGTTTTTGTGTAGCTCGGCCTACTAGTGTTCCTGAATTTCATAAATCGCACAAGCCTGTTATGTGACCTATCATATAAAAGCTCATTGCGTTCTGAAGAGATTGGCACTTCCTGTTTGGATGTATCTGCTTCCTGGGCGGAGCTTTTGAGGTTTTTGTGTAGTCCGGCCTATCCAATCCACTCATCCTAGCTTCTGCTACTGTTTGTGAATTACCTAAAGTGTAATATGAAAGCCCTTGTCATTCTGAAGAGAATGGCGTCTCCTGATTGGACGTATCCACTTCCTGGGTGGAGCTTTTGAGGTTTTTGTGTAGTCAGGCCATTCAGGGTGGCAAATTTCCTGACTTTCCTAAAGTGGACAAGCCTGTCATGTGACCTGTCATATGAAAGCCCTCGTCATTGTGAAGAGAAAGGTGTCTCCTGATTGGACGTATCTGCTTCCTGGGCGGAGCTTTTGAGTTTTTTGTGTAGCCAGGCCTGGTCAATCCACTCCCACTCATCCTACTTTCTGCTAGCGTTCCTGAATTTCCTTAAGTGGACAAGCCTGTCATGTGACCTGTCACATGAAAGCCCACGGCGTTCCGAAGAGAATGGCGTCTCCTGATTGGACGTAGCTCCTTCCTGGGCGGAGCTTTGGGGGGTTTTGTGTATCTGGCCAGTCCAAAATCCTTATAACTATTGCAATTTCAAGGCTTCGTCTCTTGGAAACTGGCATAAAATATTTTGATTTGATTTAATTTCGGTTCCCAAATTTCCTCCCGTTCTTGTCCCTCCCCTCCAGGCCCGATTGGCTGCCCTGGCCGACCAATGGCAGTTCCTGGTTCGGAAGTCGGCGGAGAAGAGTCACCGCCTGAAAGAAGCCAATAAGCAACAGAATTTCAACACCGGGATCAAAGATTTCGACTTCTGGCTTTCGGAGGTGGTATTATTATTATTATTATTATTATTATTATTATTATTATTATTATATTTTTTAGAATCAAGTAGAGAACTATTATTATTATTACTATTATTATTATTATTATTATTATTATTAATGTGGGTGGGTGGGTTGGCAGAATCAAGTAAATAACCATTATTATTATTATTATTATTATTATTATTATTATTATTATTATTATTATTTAGAATCAAGTAGAGAACCATTATCAAGATTATTAGTAATCATTATTATTATTATTAATGATAATAATATGAATTGAATTTATCTCGGGGTAGGGGACAATGGGTGGGTGGGCAGAGTCAAGTAGAGAACCATTATTATTATTATTATTATCATTATTATTATTAATGCGGGTGGGTGGGTTGGCAGAATCAAGTAAATAACCATTATTATTATTATTATTATTATTATTATTATTATTATTATTATTATTATTATTTAGAATCAAGTAGGGAACCATTATCAATATTATTAGTAATTATTATTATTATTATTAATGATAATAATATGAATTGAATTTATCTTGGGGTGGGGGACAATGGGTGGGTGGGCAGAGTCAAGTAGAGAACCATTATTATTATTATTATTATTATTATTATTATTATTATTATTATTATTATTATCAATGTGGGTGGGTTGGCAGAATCAAGTAAATAACTATTATTAATAATAATAATAATAATAATAATATTAATGCGGGTGGGTGGGTTGGCAGAATCAAGTAAATAACCATTATTATTATTATTATTATTATTATTATTATTATTATTAATGCGGGTGGGTGGGTTGGCAGAATCAAGTAAATAACTATTATTATTATTATTATTATTATTATTATTATTATTATTATTGCGGGTGGGTAGGTTGGCAGAATCAAGGAAATAACCATTATTATTATTATTATTATTATTATTATTATTATTCCCCCAGGTGGAAGCGCTGCTCGCCTCTGAGGATTATGGGAAAGACTTGGCGTCCGTTAATAACCTCCTCAAGAAACACCAGCTGCTGGAAGCCGATATTTCAGCCCACGAGGTAAATTATTATTATTATTATTATTATTATTATTATTATTATTATTATTGGTACCATTTGTTCAGAAACGGAATACAAATAATATTTTCAGTGGTTTGGGGACTCAGCCATAGAAAATAACTTCTTCCCATAAATGTTAGGTGCAAAATTTTCAGAAACGGATTTTTAAAATCTTAATTTTAAAATAGTGCCAAATTTCGAGAAAGAGAAATATTATTTTAAAATCAGAAACGGAATCAAAATCTTCATTTTAAAATCAGAAAGGGAATCGAAATCTTCATTTTAAAATAACGCCAAATTTTCAGAAATAGAAATCTTATTTTAAAATCAGGAATGGAACCAACATTTTAAAATAGTGCAATGTTTTCAGAAACCAAAATCTTCGTTTTAAATTCAGAAACAGAATCGAAATCTTCATTTTAAAATCAGAAACGGAATCGAATTCCTAATTCAAAATCAGAAATGGAATCAAAATCTTGAATTCAAAATCAGAAACTGAATCAAAATCTAAATTTCAAAATCAGGGATTGAATCGGAAGCTTGATTTCAAAATCAGGGACGGAATCGAAAGCTTGATTTCAGAAACAGGAAAGGAATCGAAATCTTGATTTCAAAATCAGGAACGGAATCGAAATCTTTATTTCAAAATCAGGAACGCAAGCGAAATCTTGATTTCGACATCAGGAATGGGATCGAGATCTTGATTTCAAAATCAGGACCGCGAGCGAAATCTTGATTTCAAAATCAGGAGCAGAATCGAAATATTGATTTCAAAATCAGGAACGGGATCGAAATCTTGATTTCAAAATCAGGAACGGGATCGAAATCTTTATTCCAAAATCAGGAATGGGATCAAAATCTTGATTTCAAAGCCAGGAACGGAATTGAAACCTTGATTTCAAAGTCATGAACGGAACAGAAATCTTGATTTCAAAATCAAGAACGGAATTGAAATCTTGATTTCAAAATCTAAATCTAAATATCAAAATCAGAAGCAGAATTGAAATCTTAGTTTCAAAATCGGAAATGGAATCAAATTCTTGATTTCAAAATCAGAAACGGAACCTAAACCTTGATTTCGAAATCAGAAACGGAATGGAACTCTTGATTTCAGTATCAGGAACGGAATTGAAAGCTTAATTTCAAAATCAGAAACAGAATTGAAATCTTATTTTTTTAAATCAGAAACAGAATTGAAATCATTTCAAAATCAGAAACTGAATCGGAATCTTCATTTCAAAATCAGAAACGGAATCGAAATCTTCATTTCAAAATAGTGCAGCGTTTTCAGAAATTGATTTTTTTAAAAAAATAAAATAAAAATTAGATTAAATCTAGTTTCTGCTTGTTTAACCCTTCGCTATCCATCTGGTTCTTTAACCCTTCATTTTAAAATCATGCCTAGTTTTCAGAAATAGAAATCTTATTTTAAAATCAGTAACGGAATCGAAATCCTCATTTCAAAATCAGAAAATCTGAATTACAAAATCAGAAACGGAATCGAAATCTTCATTTTAAAATCATGCAGAAATTTCAAATTTTTTTAAAAAAATTAAATTAAATCTCGTTTCCGGCTGTTTAACCCTTTGCTATCCATCGAAACCTTCATTTCAAAATGACGCCAAATTTCCAGAAATTGGATGTTTTATAGAAGAAAAGAAAATTTAAATTAAATCTAGTCTCAGAAACGGAATCGAAATCTTCCTTTTAAAATCGCGCCAAATTTCCAGGAATTTGATTTTCGATAGAAAAATAAAAATAAAATTTGAATTTTAAATTTCTTCAGAAATTGGATGTTTTATGAAAGAAAAATTACATTAAATCTAGTCTCAGAAACGGAATCGAAATCTTCCTTTTAAAATCGCGCCAAATTCCCAGAAATTTGATTCTGGATAGAAAAATAAAAATAAAATTTGAATTTTAAATTTCTTCAGAAACGGAATCGAAATCTTCCTTTTAAAATCGCGCCAAATTCCCAGAAATTTGATTCTGGATAGAAAAATAAAAATAAAATTTGAATTTTAAATTTCTTCAGAAACGGAATCGAAATCTTCCTATT
Organism: Podarcis muralis; assembly: GCF_964188315.1. Classification (NCBI taxonomy): domain Eukaryota; kingdom Metazoa; phylum Chordata; class Lepidosauria; order Squamata; family Lacertidae; genus Podarcis; species Podarcis muralis. The sequence continues at coordinate 727,760 of NC_135673.1, read as the reverse complement.
AAAATCGCGCCAAATGTCCAGAAATTTGATTTTGGATAGAAAAATGAAATTAAAATTTGGATTTGAAATTTCTTTTAAAAATGTAAATTTTAATTTTTTTAATTTTTAAATTAAATCTCGTTTCCGCTGCTTTAACCCTTCGCTCTCCCTCCCGTCCGCAGGATCGGCTGAAGGATCTGAACGGCCAAGCCGACAGCTTGATGACCAGCAGCGCCTTTGACACCTCCCAGGTCAAGGAGAAGCGGGAGACGGTCAACGGGAGATTCCAGCGGATCACCGCCATGGCGGCCGGCCGGCGGGCCAAGCTGAACGAATCCCACCGCCTCCACCAGTTCTTCCGGGATATGGACGACGAGGAATCCTGGATCAAGTAGGTCCCTTGGGGAGGGGGAGGACGGGGGCGGAGCGGCGGGATCCCCAAGCCTAAAACCCTAAATCCGAACCCTAAAAAATGACCCTAAAACTTGACCCTAATCCTGACCCTAAAAAATAGCACTAACCCTAAACCCTAAAATATAACTTTAATCCAAAACCCTAACCCTAAAACTTAACCCGAAAACTTAAGCCTAACCCTAAAATGTAATCCTAAATCCTAATCCTAAACCCTAATCCTAAAACATAATCCTAAATCCTAACCCTAACCCTAATCCTACAACATAACCCGAAAACTTAAGCCTAACCCTAAAATGTAATCCTAAATCCTAATCCTAAACCCTAATCCTAAATCCTAACCCTAAACCCTAATCCTAAAACATAACCCTAAAACATAATCCTAAATCCTAACCCTAACCCTAATCCTACAACATAACCCGAAAACTTAACCCTAACCCTAAAATGTAATCCTAAATCCTAATCCTAAACCCTAATCCTAAAACATAACCCTAAAATATAATCCTAAATCCTAATCCTAAACCCTAACCCTAAAACATAACCCGAATCCTAAACTATAATCCTAAACCCTGCCCAGAAACCTAACCCTAACCCTAAAACATAGCCCAAAAACTTAACCCTAACCCTAAAACATAATCCTATATCCTAACCCTAAATCCTAACCCTAAAACATAACCCTAAACCCGAATCCTAAACTATAATCCTAAACCCTACCCAGAAACCTAACCCTAACCCTAAAACATAACCCTGACCCTAAAACATAACTCTAACCCTTAAATATAACCCTAACCCTAAAACGTAATCCTAAATCCTAATCCAAAACTCTAACCCTAAAACACAATCCAAAAACTTAACCCTAACCCTAAAATATAATCCTAAATCCTAATCCTAAAACATAACCCTAAACCCGAATCCTAAACTATAATCCTAAACCCTACCCAGAAACCTAACCCTAACCCTAAAACATAACCCTGACCCTAAAACATAAGTCTAACCCTTAAATATAAGCCTAACCCTAAAACATAATCCTAAATCCTAATCCAAAACCCTAACCCTAACCCCTAATCCTAAAACGTAACCCTAACCCTAAAACGTGACCCTAACCCCAAACCCTAAACCCTAACTCTAAAAAACAGCACTAACCCTAAAACAATCCTAACCCGAAACCCTAAACTATAACTTTGATCCTAAACCCTAATCCTACAACATAACCCTAACCCTAAACCCTAACCCTAAAACATAACCCTAAACCCTAATCCTAAAACATAACCCTAAACCCTAATCCTAAACTATAATCCTAAACCCTAATCCTAAAACATAACCCTAAACCCTAATCCTAAACTATAATCCTAAACCCTAATCCTAAAACATAACCCTAAACCCTAATCCTAAACTATAATCCTAAACCCTAATCCTAAAACATAACCCTAAACCCGAATCCTAAACTATAATCCTAAACCCTAACCCTAAAATATAATCCTAAACCCTAATCCTAAACTATAATCCTAAACCCTAACCCTAAAATATAATCCTAAACCCTAATCCTAAAACGTAACCCTAAACCCTAATCCTAAACTATAATCCTAAACCCTAACCCTAAAATATAATCCTAAACCCTAATCCTAAAACGTAACCCTAAACCCTAATCCTAAACTATAATCCTAAACCCTAACCCTAAAACATAACCCGAAACCCTAATCCTAAAACATAACCCTAAACCCTAATCCTAAACTATAATCCTAAACCCTACCCAGAAACCTAACCCTAACCCTAAAACATAGCCCTAAAACATAACCCTGACCCTAAAACAAAAGTCTAACCCTTAAATATGACCCTAACCCTAACCCTAACCCTAAAACAATCCTAACCCAAAACCCTAAAACATCACTTTAATCCTAAACCCTAACCCTAAAACAGAACCCTAAAACATAACTTTAATCCTAAACCCTAATCCTAAAACATAACCCAAAAACTTAATCCTAACCCTATAATATAATCCTATATCCTAACCCTAAACCCTAATCCTAAAACATAACCCTAAACCCTAATCCTAAACTATAATCCTAAACCTTACCCAGAAACCTAACCCTAACCCTAAAACATAACCCTGACCCTAAAACATAAGTCTAACCCTTAAATATAAGCCTAACCCTAAAACATAATCCTAAATCCTAATCCAAAACCCTAACCCTAAACCCTAATCCTAAAACATAACCCTAACCCTAAAACGTGACCCTAAACCCAAACCCTAAACCCTAACTCTAAAAAACAGCACTAACCCTAAAACAATCCTAACCCGAAACCCTAAACTCTAACTTTGATCCTAAACCCTAATCCTACAACATAACCCGAAAACTTAAGCCTAACCCTAAAATGTAATCCTAAATCCTAACCCTAAATCCTAACCCTAAACCCTAACCCTAAAACATAACCCAAAAATAGAATCCTAAACCCTAACCCTAAAATGTGACCCTAAACCCTAACCCTAAAACATAACCCTAAACCCTAATCCTAAACTATAATCCTAAACCCTAACCCTAAACTATAATCCTAAACCCTAATCCTAAATCCTAATCCTAAACCCTAACCCTAAAACATAACCCTAAACCCTAATCCTAAAACCTAACCCTAAACCCTAAACCTAAACTATAATCCTAAACCCTAACCCTAAAACATAACCCTAAACCCTAATCCTAAACTATAATCCTAAACCCTAACCCTAAAACATAACCCTAAACCCTAATCCTAAACTATAATCCTAAACCCTAACCCTAAAACATAACCCTAAACCCTAATCCTAAAACATAACCCTAAACCCTAATCCTAAACTATAATCCTAAACCCTAACCCTAAAATATAATCCTAAACCCTAACCCTAAAATGTAACCCTAAACCCTAATCCTAAACTATAATCCTAAACCCTAACCCTAAAACATAACCCTAAACCCTAATCCTAAAACATAACCCTAAACCCTAATCCTAAACTATAATCCTAAACCCTAACCCTAAAATATAATCCTAAACCCTAATCCTAAAACATAACCCTAAATCCTAATCCTAAAATATAATCCTAAACCCTAACCCTAAAACATAACCCTAAATCCTAATCCTAAAATATAAGCCTAACCCTAAAACATAATCCTAAATCCTAACCCTAAACCCGAATCCTAAACTATAATCCTAAACCCTAACCCAGAAACCTAACCCCAACCCTAAAACAGAACCCTGACCCTAAAACATAAGTCTAACCCTTAAATATAACCCTAACCCTAACCCTAAAACTTAATCCTAAATCCTAATCCAAAACCCTAACCCTAACCCCTAATCCTAAAACGTAACCCTAACCCTAAAACGTGACCCTAACCCCAAACCCTAAACCCTAACTCTAAAAAACAGCACTAACCCTAAAACAATCCTAACCCGAAACCCTAAACTATAACTTTGATCCTAAACCCTAATCCTACAACATAACCCTAACCCTAAACCCTAACCCTAAAACATAACCCTAAACCCTAATCCTAAAACATAACCCTAAACCCTAATCCTAAACTATAATCCTAAACCCTAATCCTAAAACATAACCCTAAACCCTAATCCTAAACTATAATCCTAAACCCTAATCCTAAAACATAACCCTAAACCCTAATCCTAAACTATAATCCTAAACCCTAATCCTAAAACATAACCCTAAACCCGAATCCTAAACTATAATCCTAAACCCTAACCCTAAAATATAATCCTAAACCCTAATCCTAAACTATAATCCTAAACCCTAACCCTAAAATATAATCCTAAACCCTAATCCTAAAACGTAACCCTAAACCCTAATCCTAAACTATAATCCTAAACCCTAACCCTAAAATATAATCCTAAACCCTAATCCTAAAACGTAACCCTAAACCCTAATCCTAAACTATAATCCTAAACCCTAACCCTAAAACATAACCCGAAACCCTAATCCTAAAACATAACCCTAAACCCTAATCCTAAACTATAATCCTAAACCCTACCCAGAAACCTAACCCTAACCCTAAAACATAGCCCTAAAACATAACCCTGACCCTAAAACAAAAGTCTAACCCTTAAATATGACCCTAACCCTAACCCTAACCCTAAAACAATCCTAACCCAAAACCCTAAAACATCACTTTAATCCTAAACCCTAACCCTAAAACAGAACCCTAAAACATAACTTTAATCCTAAACCCTAATCCTAAAACATAACCCAAAAACTTAATCCTAACCCTATAATATAATCCTATATCCTAACCCTAAACCCTAATCCTAAAACATAACCCTAAACCCTAATCCTAAACTATAATCCTAAACCTTACCCAGAAACCTAACCCTAACCCTAAAACATAACCCTGACCCTAAAACATAAGTCTAACCCTTAAATATAAGCCTAACCCTAAAACATAATCCTAAATCCTAATCCAAAACCCTAACCCTAAACCCTAATCCTAAAACATAACCCTAACCCTAAAACGTGACCCTAAACCCAAACCCTAAACCCTAACTCTAAAAAACAGCACTAACCCTAAAACAATCCTAACCCGAAACCCTAAACTCTAACTTTGATCCTAAACCCTAATCCTACAACATAACCCGAAAACTTAAGCCTAACCCTAAAATGTAATCCTAAATCCTAACCCTAAATCCTAACCCTAAACCCTAACCCTAAAACATAACCCAAAAATAGAATCCTAAACCCTAACCCTAAAATGTGACCCTAAACCCTAACCCTAAAACATAACCCTAAACCCTAATCCTAAACTATAATCCTAAACCCTAACCCTAAACTATAATCCTAAACCCTAATCCTAAATCCTAATCCTAAACCCTAACCCTAAAACATAACCCTAAACCCTAATCCTAAAACCTAACCCTAAACCCTAAACCTAAACTATAATCCTAAACCCTAACCCTAAAACATAACCCTAAACCCTAATCCTAAACTATAATCCTAAACCCTAACCCTAAAACATAACCCTAAACCCTAATCCTAAACTATAATCCTAAACCCTAACCCTAAAACATAACCCTAAACCCTAATCCTAAAACATAACCCTAAACCCTAATCCTAAACTATAATCCTAAACCCTAACCCTAAAATATAATCCTAAACCCTAACCCTAAAATGTAACCCTAAACCCTAATCCTAAACTATAATCCTAAACCCTAACCCTAAAACATAACCCTAAACCCTAATCCTAAAACATAACCCTAAACCCTAATCCTAAACTATAATCCTAAACCCTAACCCTAAAATATAATCCTAAACCCTAATCCTAAAACATAACCCTAAATCCTAATCCTAAAATATAATCCTAAACCCTAACCCTAAAACATAACCCTAAATCCTAATCCTAAAATATAACCCTAACCCTAAAACATAACCCTAAATCCTAATCCTAAAATATAACCCTAACCCTAAAATATAATCCTAAACGCTAGCCCTAAATTCTAACCCTAAAACCTAAACCCTAACCCTAAAACATAACCCTAAACCCTAAAACTAAAACATGATCCTAAACCCTAACTAAAAAAAAAAATCCTAACCCTAATCTCTAACCCTAAAACATAACCCTCATCCTAAAACATAACCCTAACCCTAACCCTAACCCTAACCCTAACCCTTACCCTAAATCGTAACCATAAAAGTAACCTTAAAACCTAAAACATGACCCTAAGCCTAACCCTAATCCTAAATCCTAACTCTAAAAAATAATCCTAATCCTAAACCCTAAACCTTAACCCTAACCCTAAACTCTAACCCTACAACATAAGCCTAATCCTAAAACATGAACCCTAAAACATAACCATAAAACTAACCCTAAAACATAATCCTCAACCCTAACCCTAAAACGTAACCCTGACCCTAAAACATGACCCTAACCCTAAAACATAACCCTAAATCCTAATCCTAAAATATAACCCTAACCCTAAAATATAATCCTAAACGCTAGCCCTAAATTCTAACCCTAAAACCTAAACCCTAACCCTAACCCTAACCCTAAAACGTAACCCTGACCCTAAAACATGACCCTAACCCTAAAACATAACCCTAAATCCTAATCCTAAAATATAACCCTAACCCTAAAATATAATCCTAAACGCTAGCCCTAAATTCTAACCCTAAAACCTAAACCCTAACCCTAACCCTAACCCTAACCCTAACCCTAACCCTAACCCTAACCCTAACCCTGTAACATAACCGTAAACTCTAACCCTAAAACATAATCCTAAACCCTAACCCTAAAATATAACTTTAACCCTAAAACATAATCCTAAACCCTAACCCTGAAACCTAACCCTAACCCTAAAACATAACCATAAAACTAACCCTAAAACGTAACCCTAACCCTAAAACATAACCCTAAAATATAATCCTCAACCCTAACCCTAAAACGTAACCCTGACCCTAAAATGTAACCCTAACCCTAACCCTAAAACATAACCCTAAATCCTAATCCTAAAATATAACCCTAACCCCAAAATATAATCCTAAACGCTAGCCCTAAATTCTAACGCTAAAACCTAAACCCTAAACCCTAAAACATAACCCACCCTGTAACATAACCGTAAACTCTAACCCTAAAACATAATCCTAAACCCTAACCCTAAAATATAACTTTAACCCTAAAATATAATCCTAAACCCTAACCCTAAAACATAACCATAAAACTAACCCTAAAACGTAACCCTAACCCTGACCCTAAAAGATAACCCTAAAACATAACCCTAAATCCTAATCCTAAAATATAACCCTAACCCTAAAATATAATCCTAAACGCTAGCCCTAAATTCTAACCCTAAAACCTAAACCCTAACCCTAAAACGTAATCCTAACCCTAACCCTAAGCCCTAAAACATAACCCACCCTGTAACATAACCCTAACCCTAACCCTAAAACCTATCCCTAACCCTAAAACATAACCATAAAACTAACCCTAAAACGTAACCCTAACCCTAACCCTAAACCTAACCATAAAACAAACCCTAAAACATAACCCTAAACCCTAAACCTAAACCTAAAACATGATCCTAAACCCTAACTCAAAAAAATAACCCTAACCCTAAAACATAACCCTAACCCTAACCCTTACCCTAAATCATAACCATAAAAGTAACCTTAAAACCTAAAACATGACCCTAAGCCTAACCCTAATCCTAAATCCTAACTCTAAAAAATAATCCTAATCCTAAACCCTAAACCTTAACCCTAACCCTAAACTCTAACCCTACAACATAAGCCTAATCCTAAAACATGAACCATAAAACTAACCCTAAAACGTAACCCTGACCCTAAAACATGACCCTAACCCTGAAACATAACCCTAATCCCTAACCCTAAATCCTAATCCTAAAATATAACCCTAACCCTAAAATATAATCCTAAACGCTAGCCCTAAATCCTAACCCTAAAACATAACCGTAAAACTAACCCTAAAGCGTAACCCTGACCTTAAAACGTAACCCTAACCCTAAAACATAATCCTAAACCCTAAAACACAACCCTAATCCTAAACCCTAATCCTAAAACATAACCCTAACTATAACCCTAAATTCTAACCTTAAAGCATAACCCTAACCATAAAACTAACCCTAAAACGTAACCCTAAACTCTAATCTTCAAAATATATTCCTACAATATAATCCTAAACCGTAATCCTCAAAATATAATCCTACAATATAATCCTAAACCGTAAACCTCAAAATATAATCCTACAATATAATCCTAAACCCCAATCCTCAAAATATAATCCTAAAATATAATCCTAAACCGTAATCCTCAAAATATAATCCTAAAATATAATCCTAAACCGTAATCCTCAAAATATAATCCTACAATATAATCCTAAACCGTAATCCTCAAAATATAATCCTACAATATAATCCTAAACCCCAATCCTCAAAATATAATCCTACAATATAATCCTAAACCGTAATCCTCAAAATATAATCCTACAATATAATCCTAAACCCCAATCCTCAAAATATAATCCTACAATATAATCCTAAACCGTAATCCTCAAAATATAATCCTAAAATATAATCCTAAACCGTAATCCTCAAAATATAATCCTACAATATAATCCTAAACCCTAATCCTCAAAATATAATCCTACAATATAATCCTAAACCGTAATCCTCAAAATATAATCCTACAATATAATCCTAAACCCTAATCCTCAAAATATAATCCTACAATATAATCCTAAACCCTAATCCTCAAAATATAATCCCAAACCCCAAACCTCCAAATATAATCCTAAAATATAATCCCAAACCCCAATCCTCAAAATAAAATCCTAAAATATAATCCTAAACCCCAATCCTCAAAATAAAATCCTAAAATATAATCCTAAACCCCAATCCTCAAAATAAAATCCTAAAATATATTCCTAAACCCCAATCCTCAAAATAAAATCCTAAAATATAATCCTAAACCCTAATCCTCAAAATATAATCCTACAACATAATCCTAAACCCAATCCTACAATATAATCCTAAACCCCAATCCTCAAAATATAATCTCAAAATATAATCCTAAAATATAATCCTAAACCCCAATCCTCAAAATATAATCCTAAAATATAATCCCAAACCCAATCCTAAAATATAATCCCAAACCCAATCCTAAAATATAATCCTAAACCCCAACCCTAAAATATAATCCTAAACTCCAACCCTAAAATATAATCCTACAATATAATCCTAAACCCAATCCTAAAATATAATCCTAAACCCCAATCCTCAAAATAAAATCCTACAATATAATCCTAAACCCTAATCCTCAAAATATAATCCTACAACATAATCCTAAACCCAATCCTACAATATAATCCTAAACCCCAATCCTCAAAATATAATCCTACAATATAATCCTAAACCCAATCCTAAAATATAATCCTAAACCCCAATCCTCAAAATAAAATTCTAAAATATAATCCTAAACCCCAACCCTAAAATATAATCCTAAACCCCAATCCTCAAAATATAATCCTACAATATAATCCTAAACCCAATCCTAAAATATAATCCTAAACCCCAATCCTCAAAATATATTCATCAAAATAAAATCCTAAAATATAATCCTAAACCCCAATCCTCAAAATAAAATCCTAAAATATAATCCTAAACCCCAATCCTCAAAATAAAATCCTACAACATAATCCTAAACCCAATCCTACAATATAATCCTAAACCCAATCCTACAATATAATCCTAAACCCAATCCTACAATATAATCCTAAACCCAATCCTACAACATAATCCTAAACCCAATCCTACAACATAATCCTAAACCCAATCCTACAACATAATCCTAAACCCAATCCTACAATATAATCCTAAACCCAATCCTACAATATAATCCTAAACCCAATCCTAAAATATAATCCTAAACCGCAATCCTCAAAATATAATCTCAAAATATAATCCTAAAATATAATCCTAAACCCCAATCCTAAAATATAATCCTGCAATATAACCCTAAACCCAATCCTACAATATAATCCTAATCCATAGCTTTCCTCAAAGTTAATATTAATATTAATATCTTATTAATATTAATATCTTATTAATATTAATATCTTATTAATATTAATATCTTTTTATTATTAATATTATTAATACTATTATTTCCCCAGGGAGAAGAAGCTCCTCGTTAGTTCGGAGGATTACGGCCGGGATCTGACCGGCGTCCAGAACCTGAGGAAGAAGCACAAGCGCCTTGAAGCCGAGTTGGCCGCCCACGAACCGGCCATCCAGGTGGGTTTAACTGGATCCCGGGATCCAGTGGATCCCAGCGCGGGATCCCAAACAGATCTGCTCCTCCCTCGCCAATAATCAAATTCCCGGCGGCCATTCCCGGCGGCGCCTGCCTTGGAGATCCGGTCAGGCGACGGAAGGGATCCACTTGATTCCAGGTTCATGGGATCCGGGAAGCGGGATCGGCCGGATTGGCAAGGGGTGTTCCCGGCGGCGCCTGCCTTGGGGATCCGGTCTGGGAACGGAAGGGATCCGCTGGATCCAGGAAACGGGGATCTACTGGATTGGCAGGAGGGTTAATGATGGCGTCTGAAATCGGCGGTTAATAATCATTATTATTACTGTTAATAATTGAGCGATTGAATAGGAATGGAAGAAGTGAGTAATTATTCCTTCAACCCTTGTTCAATAATTGAGTAATAATTGAGTAATAATTGAATAATAATTGAATAAGTGAATGATTATTCACTATAATAGGCAGTTGATTATTATTATTATTATTATTATTATTATTATTATTATTATTATTATTATTATTATTATTATTATCATCATCCCAGGAATAATAAGTTGATAAATGATAAATTATTCACTTATTCACTTATTCCTCAATTATTCCATTATTAACAATAATACTTCACAATAATTATTATTAAGTCTTATTGTTAATAATGGAATAATTGAGGAATAAGTGAATAAGTGAATAATTCTTCCATTCTTACATAATTTTGATTCAATAATTAAATAAGAATTGAATGTGAAGAATTATTCACTGAAATAGGCAGTTGTTAATTATTATTGATAATTGAATAATTGAATAATAATTGAATAATGGAATATTTATTCAAGAATTATGATTCGGTCATTGAATCATAATTGAATCATAATTGAAGAAGTGAATGATTATTCACTGTAATAGGCAGTTTTTTATTATTATTATTATTATTATTATTATTATTATTATTATTATTATTATTATTATTATCCCAGGAATAATAAATTGATAATAATAATTATTGTTAAGTATTCTTGTTAATAATTGAATAATTGAGTAATAAGTGAATAAGTGAATAATTCTTCAATTTTGATTCAATAATTGAATAAGAATTGAATGTGAAGAATTATTCACTGAAATAGGCAGTTGTTAATTATTATTGCTGATAATTGAATAATAATTGAATAATAATTGAATATTTATTCAAGAATTATGATTCGGTCATTGAATCATAATTGAATCATAATTGAAGAAGTGAATGATTATTCACTGTAATAGGCAATTGATTATTATTATTATTATTATTATTATTATTATTATCCCAGGAATAATAAGTTGATACTAATAATTATGGTTAAGTATTCTTGTTAATAATGGAATAATTGAGTAATAAGTGAATAAGTGAAGAATTCTTCAATTTTGATTCAATCATTGAATAAGAATTGAATGTGAAGAATTATTCTCTGAAATAGGCAGTTGTTAATTATTATTGCTGATAATTGAATAATAATTGAATAATAATTGAATATTTATTCAATAATTATGATTCGGTCATTGAATCATAATTGAATCATAATTGAAGAAGTGAATGATTATTCACTGTAATAGGCAATTGATTATTATTATTATTATTATTATTATTATTATTATCCCAGGAACAATAAGTTGATACTAATAATTATGGTTAAGTATTCTTGTTAATAATGGAATAATTGAGTAATAAGTGAATAAGTGAAGAATTCTTCAATTTTGATTCAATAATTGAATAAGAATTGAATGTGAAGAATTATTCACTGAAATAGGCAGTTGTTAATTATTATTGCTGATAATTGAATAATTGAATAATAATTGAATAATTGAATATTTATTCAAGAATTATGATTCGGTCATTGAATCATAATTGAATCATAATTGAAAAAGTGAATGATTATTCACTGTAATAGGCAGTTTATTATTATTATTATTATTATTATTATTATTATTATTATTATTATTATTATTATTATTATTATCATCATCATCATCATCATCATCATCCCAGTAATAATAAGTTGATAAATGATAAATTATTCACTTATTCACTTATTCCTCAATTATTCCATTATTAACAATAATACTTCACAATAATTATTATTAAGTCTTATTGTTAATAATGGAATAATTGAGGAATAAGTGAATAAGTGAATAATTCTTCCATTCTTCAGTAATTTTGATTCAATCATTAAATAAGAATTGAATGTGAAGAATTATTCCCTGAAATAGGCAGTTGTTAATTATTATTGCTGATAATTGAATAATAATTGAATAATAATTGAATATTTATTCAAGAATTATGATTCGGTCATTGAATCATAATTGAATCATAATTGAAGAAGTGAATGATTATTCACTGTAATAGGCAATTGATTATTATTATTATTATTATTATTATTATTATTATTCCAGGAATAATAAGTTGATACTAATAATTATGGTTAAGTATTATTGTTAATAATGGAATAATTGAGTAATAAGTGAATAAGTGAAGAATTCTTCCATTCTTCAATAATTGAATAAGAATTGAATGTGAAGAATTATTCTCTGAAATAGGCAGTTGTTAATTATTATTGCTGATAATTGAATAATTGAATAATAATTGAATAATAATTGAATATTTATTCAATAATTATGATTCGGTCATTGAATCATAATTGAATCATAATTGAAGAAGTGAATGATTATTCACTGTAATAGGCAATTGATTATTATTATTATTATTATTATTATTATTATTATTATTATCCCAGGAACAATAAGTTGATACTAATAATTATGGTTAAGTATTCTTGTTAATAATGGAATAATTGAGTAATAAGTGAATAAGTGAAGAATTCTTCAATTTTGATTCAATAATTGAATAAGAATTGAATGTGAAGAATTATTCACTGAAATAGGCAGTTGTTAATTATTATTGCTGATAATTGAATAATTGAATAATAATTGAATAATTGAATATTTATTCAAGAATTATGATTCGGTCATTGAATCATAATTGAATCATAATTGAAAAAGTGAATGATTATTCACTGTAATAGGCAGTTTATTATTATTATTATTATTATTATTATTATTATTATTATTATTATTATTATTATTATCATCATCATCATCATCATCATCATCCCAGTAATAATAAGTTGATAAATGATAAATTATTCACTTATTCACTTATTCCTCAATTATTCCATTATTAACAATAATACTTCACAATAATTATTATTAAGTCTTATTGTTAATAATGGAATAATTGAGGAATAAGTGAATAAGTGAATAATTCTTCCATTCTTCAGTAATTTTGATTCAATCATTAAATAAGAATTGAATGTGAAGAATTATTCCCTGAAATAGGCAGTTGTTAATTATTATTGCTGATAATTGAATAATAATTGAATAATAATTGAATATTTATTCAAGAATTATGATTCGGTCATTGAATCATAATTGAATCATAATTGAAGAAGTGAATGATTATTCACTGTAATAGGCAATTGATTATTATTATTATTATTATTATTATTATTATTATCCCAGGAATAATAAGTTGATACTAATAATTATGGTTAAGTATTCTTGTTAATAATGGAATAATTGAGTAATAAGTGAATAAGTGAAGAATTCTTCAATTTTGATTCAATCATTGAATAAGAATTGAATGTGAAGAATTATTCCCTGAAATAGGCAGTTGTTAATTATTATTGTTGATAATTTAATAATTGAAGAATAATAATTGAATAATTGAATATTTATTCAATAATCATGATTCAGTAATTGAATCGTAATCGAATCATAATTGAATAAGTGAATGATTATTCACTGTAATAGGCAATTTTTTATTATTATTATTATTATTATTATTATTATTATTATTATTATTATCCCAGGAATAATAAGTTGATAATAATAATTATTGTTAAGTATTCTTGTTAATAATTGAATAATTGAGTAATAAGTGAATAAGTGAATAATTCTTCAATTTTGATTCAATAATTGAATAAGAATTGAATGTGAAGAATTATTCCCTGAAATAGGCAGTTGTTAATTATTATTGCTGATAATTGAATAATAATTGAATAATAATTGAATATTTATTCAAGAATTATGATTCGGTCATTGAATCATAATTGAATCATAATTGAAGAAGTGAATGATTATTCACTGTAATAGGCAATTGATTATTATTATTATTATTATTATTATTATTATTATTATTATTATCATCCCAGGAATAATAAGTTGATACTAATAATTATGGTTAAGTATTCTTGTTAATAATGGAATAATTGAGTAATAAGTGAATAAGTGAAGAATTCTTCAATTTTGATTCAATAATTGAATAAGAATTGAATGTGAAGAATTATTCACTGAAATAGGCAGTTGTTAATTATTACTGATAATTGAATAATTGAATAATAATTGAATAATGGAATATTTATTCAAGAATTATGATTCGGTCATTGAATCATAATTGAATCATAATTGAAGAAGTGAATGATTATTCACTGTAATAGGCAGTTGATTATTATTATTATTATTATTGTTATTGTTATTGTTATTATCATCATCATCATCCCAGGAATAATAAATTGATAATAATAATTATTGTTAAGTATTCTTGTTAATAATGGAATAATTGAGTAATAAGTGAATAAGTGAATAATTCTTCAATTTTGATTCAATAATTGAATAAGAATTGAATGTGAAGAATTATTCCCTGAAATAGGCAGTTGTTAATTATTATTGCTGATAATTGAATAATAATTGAATAATAATTGAATATTTATTCAAGAATTATGATTCGGTCATTGAATCATAATTGAATCATAATTGAAGAAGTGAATGATTATTCACTGTAATAGGCAGTTGATTATTATTATTATTATTATTATTATTATTATTATTATTATTATTATTATCCCAGGAATAATAAGTTGATACTAATAATTATTGTTAAGTATTATTGTTAATAATGGAATAATTGAGTAATAAGTGAATAAGTGAAGAATTCTTCAATTTTGATTCAATCATTGAATAAGAATTGAATGTGAAGAATTATTCACTGAAATAGGCAGTTGTTAATTATTATTGCTGATAATTGAATAATAATTGAATAATAATTGAATATTTATTCAAGAATTATGATTCGGTAATTGAATCATAATTGAATCATAATTGAAGAAGTGAATGATTATTCACTGTAATAGGCAATTGATTATTATTATTATTATTATTATTATTATTATTATTATTATCCCAGGAATAATAAGTTGATACTAATAATTATGGTTAAGTATTCTTGTTAATAATTGAATAATTGAGTAATAAGTGAATAAGTGAAGAATTCTTCCATTCTTCAATAATTGAATAAGAATTGAATGTGAAGAATTATTCACTGAAATAGGCAGTTGTTAATTATTATTGCTGATAATTGAATAATAATTGAATAATAATTGAATATTTATTCAAGAATTATGATTCGGTCATTGAATCATAATTGAATCATAATTGAAGAAGTGAATGATTATTCACTGTAATAGGCAATTGATTATTATTATTATTATTATTATTATTATTATTATTATCATCATCATCATCATCATCATCCCAGGAATAATAAGTTGATACTAATAATTATGGTTAAGTATTCTTGTTAATAATGGAATAATTGAGTAATAAGTGAATAAGTGAAGAATTCTTCCATTCTTCAATAATTGAATAAGAATTGAATGTGAAGAATTATTCCCTGAAATAGGCAGTTGTTAATTATTATTGCTGATAATTGAATAATTGAATAATAATTGAATAATTGAATATTTATTCAAGAATTATGATTCGGTCATTGAATCATAATTGAATCATAATTGAAAAAGTGAATGATTATTCACTGTAATAGGCAGTTTATTATTATTATTATTATTATTATTATTATTATTATTATTATTATTATTATTATTATCATCATCATCATCATCATCATCATCATCATCATCATCATCCCAGTAATAATAAGTTGATAAATGATAAATTATTCACTTATTCACTTATTCCTCAATTATTCCATTATTAACAATAATACTTCACAATAATTATTATTAAGTCTTATTGTTAATAATGGAATAATTGAGGAATAAGTGAATAAGTGAATAATTCTTCCATTCTTACATAATTTTGATTCAATAATTAAATAAGAATTGAATGTGAAGAATTATTCACTGAAATAGGCAGTTGTTAATTATTATTGCTGATAATTGAATAATTGAATAATAATTGAATAATAATTGAATAATAATTGAATATTTATTCAAGAATTATGATTCGGTCATTGAATCATAATTGAATCATAATTGAAGAAGTGAATGATTATTCACTGTAATAGGCAGTTTATTATTATTATTATTATTATTATTATTATTATTATTATTATTATTATTATTATTATTATTATTATTATCATCATCCCAGGAATAATAAGTTGATAATAATAATTATTGTTAAGTATTCTTGTTAATAATGGAATAATTGAGTAATAAGTGAATAAGTGAAGAATTCTTCCATTCTTCAATAATTGAATAAGAATTGAATGTGAAGAATTATTCACTGAAATAGGCAGTTGTTAATTATTATTGCTGATAATTGAATAATAATTGAATAATAATTGAATATTTATTCAAGAATTATGATTCGGTCATTGAATCATAATTGAATCATAATTGAAGAAGTGAATGATTATTCACTGTAATAGGCAATTGATTATTATTATTATTATTATCATCCCAGGAATAATAAGTTGATACTAATAATTATGGTTAAGTATTCTTGTTAATAATGGAATAATTGAGTAATAAGTGAATAAGTGAAGAATTCTTCCATTCTTCAATAATTGAATAAGAATTGAATGTGAAGAATTATTCCCTGAAATAGGCAGTTGTTAATTATTATTGTTGATAATTTAATAATTGAAGAATAATAATTGAATAATTGAATATTTATTCAATAATCATGATTCAGTAATTGAATCGTAATCGAATCATAATTGAAGAAGTGAATGATTATTCACTGTAATAGGCAATTGATTATTATTATTATTATTATTATTATTATTATTATTATCATCCCAGGAATAATAAGTTGATACTAATAATTATGGTTAAGTATTCTTGTTAATAATGGAATAATTGAGTAATAAGTGAATAAGTGAAGAATTCTTCCATTCTTCAATAATTGAATAAGAATTGAATGTGAAGAATTATTCCCTGAAATAGGCAGTTGTTAATTATTATTGTTGATAATTGAATAATTGAAGAATAATAATTGAATAATTGAATATTTATTCAATAATCATGATTCAGTAATTGAATCATAATCGAATCATAATTGAATAAGTGAATGATTATTCACTGTAATAGGCAGTTGATAATAATAATTATTAAGTATTTTTGTTAATAATTGAATAATTGAGTAATAAGCGAATAAGTGAAGAATTCTTCAATTCTTCAATCATTGAGTAAGAATTGAATAAGAATTGAATGTGAAGAATTATTGTTAATTCTTTTGTTGTTAATTATTATTATTGTTGATAATTAATAATTGAGTAATAGAATAATAATTGAATAATGGAATATTTATTCAATAATTATGATTCGGTCATTGAATCATAATTGAATCATAATTGAATAATTCAATTATTCACTTCTTCGCTTACTCAGTTATTGAATAATTCCATTATTCAATCATCATTATTCCATAATCGAATAATAAATAGTCCAGCAAGAAATATTAACCAATAATAATAATAATAATAATAATAATAATAATAATAATAATTCTTCACTTACTCAGTTATTGAATAATTCCATTATTCAATCATCATTATTCAATAATCGAATAATCGAATCATAAATAGTTCAGCAAGAAATATTAACCAATAATAATAATAATAATAATAATAATAATAATAATTGTTGTTCACTTACTCAGTTATTGAATAATTCCATTATTCAGTCATCATTATTCCATAATCGAATAATCGAATCATAAATAGTTCAGCAAGAAATATTAACCAATAATAATAATAATAATAATAATAATAATTGTTCACTTACTCAGTTATTGAATAATTCCATTATTCAATCATCATTATTCAATAATCGAATAATCGAATCATAAATAGTTCAGCAAGAAATATTAACCAATAATAATAATAATAATAATAATAATAATAATAATAATAATTGTTGTTCACTTACTCAGTTATTGAATAATTCCATTATTCAGTCATCATTATTCAATAATCGAATAATCGAATCATAAATAGTTCAGCAAGAAATATTAACCAATAATAATAATAATAATAATAATAATAATAATAATAATTGTTCACTTACTCAGTTATTGAATAATTCCATTATTCAATCATCATTATTCAATAATCGAATAATCGAATCATAAATAGTCCAGCAAGAAATATTAACCAATAATAATAATAATAATAATAATAATAATAATAATTGTTCACTTACTCAGTTATTGAAGAATTCCATTATTCAATCATAATTATTCAATAATCGAATAATCGAATAATAAATAGTTCAGCAAGAAATATTAACCAATAATAATAATAATAATGACACTAATAATAATAATAATAATAATAATAATAATAATAATAATAATAATAATAATAATTTTCCAGGGCGTTCTGGACACCGGGAAGAGACTCTCGGACGACAACACCATTGGCAAAGAGGAGATCCAGCAGAGACTGGCTCACTTTGTGGATCACTGGCAGGAGCTCAAGAGATTGGCCGCCGCCCGGTAAGCGAGAGATCCGGTTTCCTGATGGGGATCTGTTTCCAGCCGCATCCCGTAGAAGGGATCTCGAGGGAGGAGAGGGGGAGATCGGATCGTAGAAGGGATCTCAAGGGAGGATAGAAGGGATCTCATAGGAGGAGCTAGGATTATAGAAGGGATCTTGACGGAGGAAAGCAGGAGATAGGATCATAGAAGGGATCTTGACGGAGGAAAGCAGGAGATAGGATCCTAGAAGGGATCTTGACGGAGGAAAGCAGGAGATAGGATCCTAGAAGGGATCTTGACGGAGGAAAGCAGGAGATAGGATCCTAGAAGGGATCTTGACGGAGGAAAGCAGGAGATAGGATCCTAGAAGGGATCTTGATGGAGGAAAGCAGGAGATAGGATCCTAGAAGGGATCTTGACGGAGGAAAGCAGGAGATAGGATCCTAGAAGGGATCTTGACGGAGGAAAGCAGGAGATAGGATCCTAGAAGGGATCTTGACGGAGGAAAGCAGGAGATAGGATCATAGAAGGGATCTTGACGGAGGAAAGCAGGAGATAGGATCATAGAAGGGATCTTGACGGAGGAAAGCAGGAGATAGGATCCTAGAAGGGATCTCGCCGGAAGGTAGAAGAAGATAGGATCGTATCTATGATCCCTTCTAGGGATCTCGCCGGAGGGTAGAAGATAGGATCGTCGAAGGGATCTCGGCAGAGGATAGAAGGAGATAGGATCGTAGAAAGGATCCTGACGGAGGATAGAAGGGGATAGGACAGTAGAAGGGATCTCGACGGAGAAGATAGGATCGTAGAAGGGATCTCGACGGAGGACAGGAGGATCGTAGAAGGGATCTCAACAGAGAAGAATAGGAGATCGGATCGGAGACGGGTAGAAGGGAAGGGGGTGGGATCCGCGAAAGGATCTCCGCGTCCAAGGATGGAAGCTCGGGTCCGGATTTGAACCGGATCCCGTTTTGGATCTCCCTCAGGGGCCAGCGGCTGGAGGAATCCCTGGAGTACCAGCAGTTTGTGGCCAATGTGGAGGAGGAGGAAGCCTGGATCAACGAGAAGATGACCTTGGTGGCCAGTGAGGATTACGGCGACACCCTGGCCGCCATCCAGGTGAGCGGATCCCCGGCGGGTAGATCCCGCTGGCCCACAGATCGGTGGATTCTACAAGAAGTGGGGTCGGCGGCTCCTATGACTGGTGGGATCAGGTGGATCTTGATGACCTATGGCTGGTGGGATGGGAGGGTCCTGATGACTGGCGGACCGGCGGATCCTGTGGCCGGTGGGATCGGTGGATCCCGATGGCTGATAGGGTCGGGTGGATACTATGACCGATGGGATCAGGGTGGATCCTGAGGACTGGCGGGTCGCTGGATCCTATGACCGGTGGGAATGGGTGGACCCTGATGGCCGACGGACCGCTGGATCCTATGACCGGTGGGATTGGGTGGATCCTGATGGCTGGCGGATC